>NC_066343.1:12189518-12361894 GCF_022539315.1 Serinus canaria
GTGGGGGGGCTTGCCCCATTGCTTCTTGGCTCTAAACTTATTTTGCATACCAGCTCCTGGTTCCCTCCCCTCCACTGTCTGGGGGGTATGCCATCCTCCCACCTGGCCCCAGGCAGGGTGATGCTGATACAATAGAGTGAATTCTCAACCACAGATGGCTAACGACCTGATACTTAACAGGTGATTACAACATGCAGCCAACAAAAGCACTCCTCTCTTCCAGAACTTGTTAAACTTGTTATTCTACAACCTTTACAAAAAAATGGGCAACCCTTTTTTTGTCCATAACTCTTGTGTTCCCTGCCTTGTGTCCCACCCACAGTTCTTTTGATTAGTTGAACATTGTATCCTCCCTTGAGACCCGCCCTCCTTTATAAACTGTGGTTTGCCCCCAGTTCCTTGCCTGGGACCCTGGGACTTGGGGACTGTAACATCAAATAAAGTAACCCAGTGCCACTCAGGCCCATGCTGCTGTTGCCTTTTTGTTCCGTGTTGTGCCTCCACTGGTAGCTGGGATTCTGCGGAGCCCTGGAAGAGGGGGACTGTCACCCCCCCACTGTCACCATCTAGCCGGGATGTGCGACATGCAGCACGGGCCGGACTTGGCGGGGATGAGTGCAGCAGAGCCGGGGCTGTGGGCACAGCACGGGCGGGGCGGCTCCGGGGCTGTCCGGGCTCAACAAGGCATGGCCGGTTACGGCAGGACTTGGCAAGCAAGAAAGGCAGAGAAGGGCAGGGCAGGGCACTGGGAGCAGTGGCGGGCTTTGTCCCCATGCTGCATCCCGTGCCTGGGTCACCATCTGTGACAGAGAGGAAGGACATTGCTCTGTCGTGGCTGGAGAAAGGATGAAAAATGGGGGCTAGAAAACATTCATTTGGTCTCCGTTTCAGCAGAATAGCTCTCATCTCACCATGTCTGCCTGCCTTTGGCAGAGTTGGCACATTTCTCATGATTTGGAGTCAGCTACAGCAGCAGGAAGGGGCAGCAATTTTGTCAGCATTGATATCAAAGCTAAAGTGCTGCCCCATGGAGGATGTTGCTTTATGCAAGGGATTTTTGGCTTAGAGTTGTAGCGAACTCATGGTGGTGTCTTCCCAAACAGCGTTGCCTTTTTCTTTCCACAGGAATCATCTCTTCTTTTTCTTCCCCCATCTGGGGAGAGTTCCCATGCAAATGCCTCCTGCAGCCAACTCTTGTCACTGTAGACCGACAAAGGATATCTTGCAATGGAGAGGGACTCCCTAGAGCTGCTGTGGAGAGCTGAAGGGGGAAGCTTTGTCCCTTAGTCTGGAAGTCTTGTTGGGGAGCTGCTTGTGCTCTGGGGGATGGACACTGATGACTGTCCAAGCCTTGCAGGTTCATTGCTGAGCCTCCTGACACACCACAGAGACTCTGGGAGCTTTTCAGAATGCTTCAATTAATATTATTTTTTTTTCTCTGCAGAAATATTGTAATATTTTATTTCTTCCAGAGAATATTTTTCTACTTTTTGGGGAATTTCCTTTTGCTGCCCTCCCAGATCACACCCATTCCCAGCGCTCCTTGCTGGGTGGGGTTCAGACCATTGCCTCCACTCTCCAGCTGGAACAGAAGGAAGCACAGAGTTCCCTTGTGGGAGAGGAGCTTCTCTTTCTTGCCTGCTTTTCCTTTGGGAGAGGTTGATGTGTGCTCATTTGATAAAGGCAGGTTTAAACTCTAAAGCAGTTGTGTTTCAAATTGCTCCCTCCTCAAGCTTTTCTGTGGGTATCCTTGGACAAAAGGCTTCTTGGTGGGAGCTCCCAGTGGCAGGTTAAGGCAGGAGGTTGATATTTCAGGGTTTTGACTGCTGAAAGCAGCTGGTTACTGGTGGTGTCCAGAGCTGGACGTGGCTCCTTTTCTCACCTGCCTGCAGAAAAGGAAGTTGCAAAGTGGGAATTTCATTTGCAGAGACAAGGGTGGGCAGAGAGACAAATCTCCTGCTAAACTGGCTGTGTGTTTGTTTTGCTGGTGGGGAGGGTCAGAGATGCAGACACAGACACCAGCTGAAGGAACAGTATAATTTACTGTAATGCAAAAGGGGAAAAAAAGAGTCAGGAAAGGATAAGCTAAGCAGTGCAACTCAGCATTATTACAAAAGGTTGCCTTTGGTGATTAAGGAAGATAAATCAGCAGATACCCCAGTCCTTTCCCCTTCATCCAGAGCTGCACATCAGCTGGGGCAAGCTGTCCCAGCCAAGCCCTCCCTTTCCCATAGCCACAGCTGGGAACTGGGAAATCCTGCGGTGCTTCTGCCTTTGCTGGCCTTGAGGCTTCCAACTGTGCTGTGAGAGTAGCCCGGCTTTGATAGTGCTGGATTAGCAATGTGCCAGAGCTACTGCTGGGGGGACAGCTCGTTTCATTCTCCTCTTGGTTTTCTCCCTGAGCCTGCCCAGGGCTCAAGGAGGAACCAAGGCCAGGTGTGGCCTTGTCCATCTTCCTAATGCCAAAAGGTGAAGATGTGTTTCACCAGTGAATGGATGCATTGATCCTTTTGATGGTAATACTTGGTTAAGGAGCAGATACATAGAACATTTGGTTGCAAAGGTCATCTAAAGGGCAACTTTGGCTCAGGTCCTGTTGTTGAGGCTTCAGTCAGAGGGAACAGCAGACCTTCAGTCAGGGTCTGCTGTTCAGTATTTTGTAGTGCAAATCAATGCTGTGCAGAACTGGAAACAAACAAGTCTGTCTTTAGCACATTTGAGACAGGGAACAGGATTAGCCCTGAAGGGCCAGGCTAGGGCCAAGAGCAGAAGGCCTGCACCCTGCATTTGCCCACTGGCAGCCCTCTAGAGCAAGAAGCCACTCCTGCCCAGAGGCTGAGGTGCCCAAAGCTGCCTCCCCGCTGGGCAGCTCTGCAGAGCCTGCAGAGCGCAGGGTCCTGGGCAGCCAGGGCAGCCCAGCTGCCTTGGAGCACAAGGAGTGTCCCAGAGAGAAGCAGCTGCCGTTTTATTTGGAACTGTTCCTCAGAGTCTTGTCTTTAATCCACAGTGTCTGACGTGTTTTCCTTTCCTCTCCCAAATTTAACGCAGCTTTTGGAGAAAATTGACTGATGTAGCTTCTGCTGCTGGTGGTGCTTTTGTCTGCAGGTGAGGGCAGTTGATTTGAACCAAGGACGGAGTCCATTGTTAACACCCCAGTTTTGCCAAGATAAGGAAATCATTCACAATTGGGCTACTGGTGCTGAGCAATAGTTTTTTTCCCTAGTTTTTGGAAAGCTACAACCTTAAGAAACTCAACAGATTTTCCTCCAGGAGGATACCAGCAGTAGCATGATGCCAATTTTTTCCACCTCTTTTCTGTGTCTTTGTTGCTTTAAAGAGTTCCTCAGAGCCCAGCAGGAATGAAAGGACCTGTGGTATTGTGATTTGAGAGCTCTGTGTTGTGCTTTGCCACATGAGTGTTCATGACAAGCTGGACACCCCACTCGTGGCTCTGTTGAGTTAAATTCATCCCAATTCTGTGCAAAAGGCAGCCCCAAGATGCTGAGAAGAGCAAGCACAGTGGGTGGGTGTGCATGCACACAGCCGGGGGCTGACTGCTGTGTGGGCAGAAGGTTTTGGACTGCTGTACATCTTCACTCTCCCAAGTTGGAGGAATTTATCAAATCTATATGAAATGAAAATGTATAAATCAATATGAAATAAAAAGATTTCAAAATGGATGAAATAATACATATTAATCTTTCATAGATGTGATTTAACATCTATACACTATTGCCAGCTGGGGGTCTCTATACAATTCACGAACAGGATGGGACTGCTGAGGAGTGCGCCTCGAGCTGTTTGTTTTCCAGCATCAGTCTCATTACGTGGTTCTGACAATGGGAAGATGCCAGCAGCTCTCATCCCCAGCAGCAGACAAAGAACTTAATGGTATAACTTACTTTAAGTAAGTTTTTTGACCAATCACACAAAGCAAAAGCATATTGACAGTAGTTCTACCCAACCACTGTAAGCACACGTACCTTTTCGTAAAGCAATGCTTGCTTATTTGAAATACACTACCTGCTAGTAAGCCATAAAACACAATGCACAGAGCTCTATTATTAAGCTTAGAAGTTCCTCATGTCTTGCTAGATATACTTTTCTGAAGCTTAAAGACTTAGTCTAGACAAGCATTAATACACAGACCATTGTTCTGTTTGTCCTTACTTTTCTACTTATATAACTTTTCTGCTGACAAATCTTATGGCTACTGTGTGGGAGGAGACCCTGAGGGCTGCGGGGAGGAGATGCCGTGGGAAGGCACTCCCCCGTAGCTGTCCCTCATCTGGAGTCCCCTCCCCTTGTTCCAGAGAGTTCTGTAACCCCTTTTCCCCCATTGGCCTGCGTGCCAGCTCCTCCCTTCTCCCTTCTCCCCATTCGTTCTCCCCTGGTCCCCCGCCTGATTGGACTGTAATGCCCAAACCCCTCCCTTCCGCCTGTGCCTCTTAAGCACTGTTCCCGCCCCTCTCGAGGCTCCTGCAGCCAGTCAGCCCTCCAGACAGGTTGTCTTCCCACTCCTCTCCGTCCCTTCCCGCCTTCTCTCCTCCGTCTTCCTTCGAATAAACCTCGTTTTTGGAAAAGTGGCTGTGCTTGTGGAGCCCTCCTTCACCACTGGTGTGCTTTGCTAGCCAGGACCGGGATCGCCTGCAGAGCAGTTCGGGGGAACCTCTCTCCTGGGGAGTTGGATCCACACGACTGCCCAGGACAAGAACCCGTGCGGGACCCCCACACCACCGGGGACCCCAGATTCCCGCAGTTGGCGCCCGGACCTGGGGCTGTGGCAGTCTTCGGACTCGTCCAGGTCCTGAAGAGCGACTCCTCGGTGCGGAGCTTCTAGGAGCGGCAGCGTCAGGGCAGAAGCGCCCATCCAGATCCAGCTCCAGGGAGAGCAACTCCCTCGATTGTTCAGAGGACTGCTCTGCCTGGGACCTGTCGCACCCCTCCGAGCCCCACAGAAACAACGTTACCAGTGACCGGAGGAACCGACAGAGGCACCCAGCCCCCGACAGGCAACCCCGTTTTGCCCAGTGAGTAGAGGCACTCCTCCTGGGCTTCCCCTTTTTTCTTTTCATCCTAGCCTAGTTGTGGGGATTTGATCGGGGAAAATGGGTATTAAGTTATCCCGCCCCGAGAAGGAGTTTTATTTCCAAGTTTTGTCTACCCTTTTTCAGGGGAATGTTTTTTTTCATAAAAGGGATGTTAAAGCCTTTGTTAAATTTGTGTTCAAGCATTTTCCCGAGGTCTCCCGGGAAGATGCCATTTCTGCTTCATTTTGGGGGAAAGTGGGAAGGTTCATATATCAGGAGCAGGTCAAGGGGAATTTTAGGGTGGGAAAATTTAATCCTTTATTTGATTCGATTATTAAGTTATTAAAAGATAGGGAGAAAGTTGGGGTCCCCAGTTCTCCTCCCCCGTGTTCCTCCCCTCGTTTTCCCAAACCCTCTTCCCTGGAGGGTGGGACGGGCTCCTGTCTTATCCACTCCCCTTGCCGTCCTGGGACTGGCCACCCCAGGTCGGATCTCACCCTAGCCCCCAACCCTAGTACCCTCGTCCCTGGTTCAGATTCCAAGTTACCCCCCAGTTCTAATGTCAAAGATGGCGGCCACCTCGTGGAGCCTCATACCGGACTGGACACCACCCCCCACCATTTTCGCGCCCTTCCACCGGCGCCTCCTTCCTCATGGCTCATCTCCACCCCTTCCACCGAATCGTGCTCCGCCCCTCCATCGGGTCCCAATCCACCCACAGCGTTGATTGCGCAGGCATCGGGTTCCGTCCTTCACACTCCTCTCGCGCCTCCCCTGGGCGGGTCTTCAGTGGGTGGGGCCACTCCCCCTGAGGGCTCCGCCTCTGGGCAAGACTCAGGCCTAACATCCGGCCACGCCCCCTTGGATCACAGCCCCAGGTCCCCTGCCCTTTCCGGCTCCCATGACACCAGGACTGGAAGTGGGCCTGACCGGAAGGTGGCCATCTTGGCCTGTCGGGGCCCCAGTCACCAGGGCCCACTGGTCAGCCGGAGGCCTAGCCTCCTGGCCTACCCAGTCACCTCCTCCGACGAGGGGGGGGCTTGCGGGCTGGGGAGCAATGGAGCACGGATCCGAGAGGAGGCGATGAGGGAGGGGGACCTTGACCTTGCGCGGGACCTCGATCGGCTGGTGGCTCCCATCATCTTGAGCCGAAACGGGAACGCACGGTGGGAGCCCATATAATATGCGGAGGTTAAGGAGTTGAGGAAGGCGGCCAAAGATTATGGGCGGGGGTCACCGTATTTTAAATCACTACTGGAGTTGACATTTTCAGGGCACATGCTAGTGCCGCATGATCTCAGGTACATACTAACAGCGTTGTTGTCCCCCACTGAGTTCCTCCTTTGGGAGGACCAGTGGAAAAATTGTTGAGGCCTCTTGTAGAGAAACACGCAGCTGACGGACTTGGCGGTGACGCTCTGGAGGCGTTCTGTGGGAGTGGCGTGTTCGACCGGCCGGAGGACCAGGCCACACTACCGGTCGAGGTCCTCGAGGACATCAAGCAGGCCACGCGGACCGCCCTCCTGAAGCTGCCGGACACTGCAGCGCCACTCCAGAGCTTCTCCTCGATCCATCAAGGGGTCAAGGAGTCTTTCATCAAATTTGTCGATCGCTTGCGTGAGGCCATTGAGCCAGATCGACAATGTGGAGGCCAGGGATGAGCTTCTGCGAAAGATGGCCATGACCAACGCTAACCCCGACCCCAAGAAGGTGCTCAGGGCCCTTCCACAGGACCCCGAGCCCACCATCACGCAGATGGTAACCGCCTGTGCCAAAGTTCACTCCATCGAGCACACCGTGGCAGAGGCGGTGAGCAAGGGTGTCGGGGAGGCGATGCTTGCAGTTCAGAACATGCAGTGTTTTAAATGCAACCAGTACGGCCATCTATGCGCAGCTTGTCCCTACCCGCTGTCCGACGGCAGGATCTCCGCCTCGCAGCCTGCCCCCTCGGCGTGCCCTCATCACCGCAAGCCCTCTCCCGCCCCGGGGCCCCGCTACCTGCCTTGGAGATCGGGAAACGAGTGGCTGAGCGCGCCGAGGCCCCGCGCTACGACAACAAATGGCAGGCCGGCTCTACCTCCCAGCCAGGAGAACCACTCCGTCGCCGAGTCATCGCAGACGAGCAGAGTCCCGAGGACGGAGCAAACCTCCACCGTCGGACAGGGACATTAGATCCAAGCCTCTGCCGGACCCTCTTCAGTAACATCACTGTGATGCTCGAGGACAAGAGCATCACAAGGGTCCCGGCTGGGCTCATGCCTCCACCATTTCATCGTCAAGCCGTCGAGGTTCTCGTGACTGGGGACAGCAACACGCCGCACGAGATCGCTGTGTATCCTGAGGTCGTACTGGTGCAGCCCGGTTCCAAGGTAACTGTGACTGTTGCCTGCACCTTTCCACCCTTCACCTTGTGCAGGCACACCCCAATAGCGCAAATGTACGTCCTGCCGGGGCAGGACTTGGACTACGAGGACTACGATGTCTGTTACACCAGGGTGCTTTCAAGGGAGAGGCCCAACATCGCCACCATGCTCTCCTTGAGAGGAACTCATTTAGAGATTGATATGATGGCAGACACAGGCGCTGACGTGACCATCGTGCCCAAGGCAAAGTGGCCCCGCGACTGGGAGCTGGTGCCGTCCTGCGGCGCTGTCTCGGGGATTGGCGGATCGGTCAATTCCATGCGGAGCAGGTTCCTCATCACCATCGAGGGGCCGGAGGGGCAAGTGGCTACGGTAAGGCCTTTTGTCACCAACTCCAACATCGCCTTACTGGGCCGGGCCGTTTTGGTACAGTGGGGAGCCCACCTCGATATTCCCAGTGTCCAGTGGGATTTTTAGCTTGGGCCGCTGCCGAGCGCACTGCCCCACCGCTCGCCTGGACATCGCATAAGCCGGTGTGGGTGGAGCAGTGGCCCCTTCCACGAGAGAAGCTTCGTGCGTTCAATGAACTGGTCGAGGAGCCGCTGCGCTTGGTTCACATCATCGCTTTGCAGAGCCACTGGAACACCCCTGTCTTTGTGATCAAGAAGCCCGGCAAAGACAAGTGGCGCCCGCTCCAAGACCTCCGCCAATTCAATGCGGTAATTGAGGATATGGGCCCCCTACAACCAGGACTGCCTTCCCCCTCCATGCTCCCTAAGGATTGGCCGATAGCGGTCCTTGACATCAAGGACTGCTTCTTCAACATCCCGCTCAATCCCGCGGACGCTCCCAGGTTCGCCTTTTCGGTTCCGTCCATCAACCAAATGGAACCGTACAAGCGCTACCATTGGGTCACTTTGCCACAGGGAATGAAGTACAGCCCTGTGCTCTGCCAGACATACGTCTCCAGGGTCCTCTCCCCTGTGAGGAAGTCGCACCCTGACGTCTTACTGCTTCATTACATGGACGATATACTAATATGTGCGCAAACTGAGGACTACCTAAAGGACATTACCCGTAAGACTATCACCGCACTCGAGGAGGCAGGCTTTCAGATTGCTACGGAAAAAATCCAACTTTCCCGGCCCTGGAAGTACCTGGGATTCACCATCACCGAGAGGACCGTCACCCCCCAAGCGCTGAACATCAGGGAGGATCCACGCACGCTCCACGACCTCCAGCAGCTGTGCGGCACCATCACCTGGATCCGACCCTACTTGGACCTCACCACAGAGGAGCTGTGCCGCTTTTCAACCTGCTCCAAGGCGACCGGGACCTCACCTCTCCCCGTGAGCTGACACCGGAGGCCAGGGAAGCGCTTGGCCGGGTTGCTGCTGCCATCGAATCCAGGCAAGCCCACCGGGTGGATCGGTCCCTTCCCCTTGAGGCCATCGTCCTGGGTAAGCCCCCTCGGTTTCACGCACTTTTGTTTCAATGGGACAGGAACTCCAAGGACTCACTCCTTATCATCGAGTGGTTGTTCCTGCCCCACCAACCTAACAAGACCATTTCGACCCCACAGGAGCTGGTGGCTCAATTAATATCTAAAGCCAGGAGTTGCCTCAAAACCCTCGCGGGCTGTGAGCCAGCGTGCATTTATGTCCCCTTCACCCTAGGCCATCTAGACAGTCTGATGCAGACCAACGAACACCTTCAGGTCGCATTAGACAGCTATCCCGGGCAAGTTTCAACTCATTATCCCAAGCATAGGCTTTTCAAAGACTCTGGGCACTAGCTCCACGCCCTATCAGGAGCCCCAAGCCCATTAAAAATGCTCTCACAGTGTTCACTGATGGGTCCGGGAAATCCGGCAAGTCAGTGATCACATGGAGGAACAGCGATACTGGAGAGTGGGAATCCAATGTTCGAACTGTTGAAGGATCCCCCAGATCGCAGAACTTGCTGCGGTCGTGAGAGCATTCCGTAAATTTCAACAGCCTATCAATCTGATCACCGATTCGGCCTATGTAGCCGGGATAGCAGAGAGGGCAGAACACGCCCTCCTCAAACATGTCAAAAATAAAAATTTGTTTGACTTGCTCTCTGAACTAGTTTGGCTTTTGTCCCACCGAGAGCAACCGTATCACATAATGCACGTCCGGTCTCACACGGACCTGCCCGGCCCCATCTCTGAGGGAAATCAAATGGCTGATCACTTAGCCATGGTGACCACCACAGGCCAAATGACGCCCCAGCTTCCTGTTCAGTCCCAAGAGTGTCCCAAGGAACCCTTCGGTTCCAAAGCCGAGAGCCAAGCCTGTCCTGAGACAGAGAACCAAGCATACGCTCTTGCTGCAGACACTCTGCCCGACACATTCCAGCAGGCTCAATTGAGCCACAAGTTTTACCACCAGAATGCGCCCGCCTTAAGGCGGCAATTCAAACTTTCAGTAGAACAAGCTAGGGCCATAGTGGCCACCTGCTTGAACTGACAGACCTTTGCTCTTCCGTCGATGCCGGTAGGCGTCAATCCTAGAGGGCTGGGAGCTTTAGAGCTCTGGCAAACAGATGTCACACATTATGCCCCCTTCGGGAGGCTCAAATACATCCGTGTGTCCGTAGACACTTTTTCTGGCGCTGTCTTCGCCTCGACCTATGCAGGCGAAAATGCCCGCGATGTGGTCAAACATCTGTACATGGCTTTCGCCACCCTAGGGGTCCCAAAAGCTCTGAAAACAGATAACGGTCCCGCCTTCACCTCGAAGGCTTTTAAGCAGTTCACCCAGGACTGGGGAATCACGCACACCACGGGCATTCCTCATAACCCCACAGGGCAATAGATCGTCGAACGAGCGCACAAAGAGATCAAAAAGCTGCTGGAATAGCAGCACGACCCCACCTCCAAGTCCACCCCCTCGGAGAGATTGTGCAAAGCACTTTTTGTTCTTAATTTTATGAACTGCTCTCAGAAAGAGCCCAACCCACCAATCCTCTGACACTTTCACAACCATACCACTTCCCAGCTGAAGGAAAGACCACCAGTGCTCGTTTGCGTTCCAGAATCTAAAAATATCGAAGGGCCGTACCCTCTCATAACGTGGGGGAGAGGATTTGCTTGTGTTTCTACAGGTGCCGGACCAAAATGGAACCCAGGGAGATATGTGAAACCATACTTGGACAGCCTGAAAGAGGACAACAAAGTCGACCAAGCCACAGAATCTGATGACTGCCAGTCAGGCAGTCCATCAACAGCCTGGAAAAGGAGGAAGCGGAAGGGAACAGTGCCCAACCTGGTCGCACAAGTCCTAATTACGCGCCGTTACATTCCCTCTGCCGAACACACACACAAGACTTATAATGACATAATTCCTCCCTTCCCCAGGCACTGCTTTCTATGAAAACCACCCCACTACATAACCCCTCTTCCCCTCCCTCTTTCCCTTAATGTCTTTCCCACATGTCCCCATTCCTCTCTCTTCCTTCGCTTTTATTTACAAAGAAGAGGGAGGCAAGCAGGAGCTCGCCCTGCTTGCACAAAATCTTACACATCATTCTCATCCCATCACAGGAATCGGACCCATGGCTACCCTGATGACTACCCGGAGGAACACCCCCAACAACCACTGCTGGATCGAGGACGCTGTTGCGACCATGGCCCTTCTCCACCTGTTGTTGGCCATCCAGGTGACCCATGGCTGGATCCTACCCCAGCCGAAGGAGAACGTCTGGGTCACCTTGGCAAAGTCCGTCCAGCAGGACAACATCTGCATGGCCATGGGGAGTGTGGACAACCCTCTATCCACATGCCTGGTGGGAATCCCCTTGTCACCCAACGATTACCCCTACACAGGTAAGAAACCCAACCCGGCGGACACCTGGGACGACTGGATGAGGATTTTTCCTCATGCAACACAAGAGCCCCAAGAATTAGACCCTTTGGGCTCTACTCAAGCCACTTATTGTGTAACATTCGAATACAGGGCGAGGCAAAATTGGCAACAATCTACTAAACCAAAAGACACCACCCCTATGGACGTCTCACCCCATGACAATAGATATAACGTGGCCACTTGGTGCAACTACACCAGCACCACACCATCCGAATCCTTGTCGTTCCCTAGAGTGCTCCCAAGGGGAGTGTTTCTTATCTGCGGCGACAGGGTCTGGGCAGGGATCCCCTCCAACATCAAAGGGGGACCCTGCAGCCTTGGCCAGCTCACTACCCTCACCCCAAATTCTACCCTAATTGGCAGTTGGAAAAGAAATTAATTGGCCCGCTAAAAAAGATCGTTCGAAGAATTCGATGAAAATTGCGACAGCCAAATTTATAATTGCGGCAAAACAAAGAGGGTTGCGGTCTCCATTTTCCTACCTTGGGTTGCCGCCGCCAAGGGCCTTGGTGAGCTTTCTCACCTTGGGTGTTGGTTGAGCAAGCAGGCCAATGCTACGTCCGCCGCCTTGTCAGACCTATTGGCGGACGAAGAGACCACCAGGCACGCCACACTCCAAAATCGAGCGGCCATCGACTTCTTGCTGCTCGCCCATGGCCATGGCTGCGAGGACTTTGAGGGACTTTGTTGTTTTAACCTATCGTCGCACAGCACCTCGATCCAATCCAACATCCGCCGATTTAAAGACCAAGTCCTGAAAATCAAGACTGAAAAGAAGGATGTTGACTGGGTGAACAAACTATTCGGACAATGGGGGGTCCCCGGGTGGTTAAGTTCGATCTTAAGAGGACTGTTGTGGGTAATGATAATAATAATTATTGTGTGCGCGGCCCTGAGATGCTTTTCCAAGGCTCTTCAAAGGAGTCTTGGAGAAGCTTTTTTAATAAGTAAAAAAGGGGGAGATGTGGGAGGAGACCCTGAGGGCTGTGGGAAGGAGATGCCGTGGGAAGGCACTCCCCTGTAGCTGTCCCTCATCCAGAGTTCCCTCCCCTTGTTCCAGAGAGTTCTGTAACCCCTTTTCCCCCATTGGCCTGCGCGCCAGCTCCTCCCTTCTCCCCATTTGTTTTTCCCTGGTCTCCCGCCTGATTGGACTGTGGTGCCCAAACCCCTCCCTTCCGCCTGTGCCTCTTAAGCACTGATTGGACTGTGGTGCCCAAACCCCTCCCTTCCGCCTGTGCCTCTTAAGCACTGTTCCCGCCCCTCTCGAGGCTCCTGCAGCCAGTCAGCCCTCCAGACAGGTTGTCTTCCCACTCCTCTCCGTCCCTTCCCGCCTTCTCTCCTCCGTCTTCCTTCGAATAAACCTCGTTTTTGGAAAAGTGGCTGTGCTTGTGGAGCCCTCCTTCACCACTGGTGTGCTTTGCTAGCCAGGACCGGGATCGCCTGCAGAGCAGTTCGGGGGAACCTCTCTCCTGGGGAGTTGGATCCACATGACTGCCCAGGACAAGAACCCGTGCGGGACCCCCACACCACCGGGGACCCCAGATTCCCGCACTACTGCTTAGCTGTCACCGCAGTTCTGCTGTCTCTGAGGCCTGCCTTTTGCAGCTTTCCCAAAACCCTTGGATTTGAAGGAGTCCCACAATTCCCCTTCTCATTTCAACTAAAAAAACCCTTCCTAACCGGGTCATTTATTAACTACCTTGCATTTCATAGCTTTACTCTAGTGTACCTGCTTATTACTTGCTTAAAGCATCCTTTTTGCTCACGATAAGCCTTGCTATATTACAACACAGCAATTTTAATGCTGTGAAAGTCCAGTCTGTTCAAAGAGCATAAGCCATGTCTGATAGCAATTGCGATTCATTGTTCAAAAAAGTCACATCTCTTCTAAGGTCTAAATTCAAAACCTTCCTCCATGTCAATACTTTCATCCACCATCTCTGTGAGATTTTAAGAATTCTCTGTGAATCCATTTCCTACCCCTCTCTCGTATGATAAAAACTTCTTTGATAGTTTTGTCCATCATTTGTCGCACACACACTGAAGTGTGCAAAGTATTACTACTAGTATCACTACCAAAACACCCAATATATAGAGACCTATTTTTGAAAGTTCTCTTAGCCAAGGTGCAGAGCTCCATTGTTGGAACAAACCGTCTAACCATGACCCACCATCCTCTTCAATTTGAGCTGTAAATCTTTCAGCTTTTGTATGCTTTTGTGGTTGGATTCAGAGTGATCACACAAGTTTATGGAACACAATCTTTCAAATTCCTCACAGCCATGTCCATGTGACAGTAAAAGAAAATCAACTGCAGCTCTATTTTGAAAGGTAGCGTGCCCAACACTGTTAACATCTGTCAGCGGATCACGGATTACAGTGCATGTGGCATTGGTTCGTTTACTCAGCCAGCATCCAACCCAATCAAATTGTTTCAATGCCATTGCTGAAGCCAGGTGGGGTGAAAACAAACTTGCTGAAACCCTTTTGGCAGCATTCCAAGGCATAATATCACTCACAGTTTTCATCATAGTGATGAGCAGATCTTGTTCCCTTAAGTTTCTTCTTAATGACTGCCTTAGCAGTAGGTGCTATCACAGTGAGCATTCCAGTGTTACATGGGCCACCTTCAAGGCGTGATAGGATGCCCTGCTGAGGCCTATCTCCACAAATGAGCCAACATCCTTTTGGCAATTGTTGTGGATATTGGTCAGCCTCGGAAAGATATCCCAACTGTCTGAATAATTACACCAAACCCTTGAATTTCTGTAGGAAAAATAATGGGGAGTAACACTGTACTTTGGAGGATCATCTTCTTGCCAATCATGAGCTGTAAGGTAGAAATCCGTTGTTAAAGGACCAAGGATTTCTAATTCTTGAGGTTCAGATACTGCTTTGGGAAGTTCTTTGGCCCAAATGTTCCCATGCAATAATACAGGACTGCTCCCATTGTCAGTTTCACTAGGCTTACTATTGCTTTTTGACCAAGAGCAAATCCTTTATTGGCAGGCAGACTAGACAAGTTGAAAAAGGCTTTTCTGGTTCTGAATTAGACAAATTTACGGTATCTGCTGGATACCACAAATTTATGGAGCCTGCTGCCTTGGCTAAGGTCACCCAAACATATAGTTTTTGTTGTTCCACAGGCAAATCTGCTCTACAAGAAGCAATTAAAACCAACCAATACCAGTGTATCATTCGATTTTGCTCCATCCTTTTTATGGCAAAAGCTAATTTTATCCCATTATTTCTGGCAAAAGATCCTCCCATATATATCAATTTAAAAACTTTGCTTTTGACATTTAACTAAAATTTCACCTCTGAAAGTAAAATAGAGGGATTTTATGACATAAAAAACCAAAACCCCATGCTTTTGCCAAAAAAAGCTCTTATGAAACCAACAATTGACACACTTTATAAATAGCATAAAATCAGAGTTTGCAGGTTCCACCAATGAACAGAGAACGCCAGGTGGGACCTGTGATCCCTCTGTTCTGCTCACATCTGCATACTTGAACGAATTGTCATAATTGCTTTTAATCAAGGAGAGTACATTGGCCATTTTAGGCTTGGAAATTTTCCTTTCCTTTGTTGAAGAGGAAAGTAACAAAGTCTCTTTGGCCACCATCTAATTCACCAGCACTAGCGCTGAGTTATTATTATCCTGGTGGGTGTTTTTATGGAGACTCCAAGGCCTCTTGCCATTGTTATTTTGGTCTATTTTAGACGGATTCTGAAAGCTGGAGTTTGAGTAGTTCCAAGTCTGCTTCTAAATAACATCTTGCAAAAGCAGAATGAGCTCCTTCCTTCTTGCTTGTCAGCGTGTTAGAGCTTGGTTCCTTCCACATGAACCACACTGGATAATGATCCCCTGATGTCATGCCAATCTACACTGTAATTCCTTGCCCTGAGGAGTATCAGAGAGACCTGCTGGGCTCCATGAACACTGTCAGCTGCATGGAAGTGAGCATCCTTGGCTTTGCTGAAGTAACTAGAGCTCAGCTTAGGTTAGATGCTCTTGAGCAGGAGAAAGGCTGGAATCGTCGTCAGGTGTTTCCAGAGGCCTGTGTGCCCAGAGGGACTGAGATCCGAGGAGCAGTTGGATATTTCAGTACATCATGGAAGGGGATTGCCAGACAGCTCAAGCCTTAGTACAGCCAAACACTCCCCAGTTCTTCTCAAGCAACACTTTGCTTTGGGTTTCAAGTTGTTCCCACTTGTCTGTCTGTGAAGATGCCCCTAAAACCACAAGGCAAGCCTCTCAGAACTGGTGTTACATTTCCAGAAATGAAGAAAAGAAGCCCAAACCCTGCAAAGTTTCTAAAGCAGTGTTTTTAGAGAGGAACTTAACCCCCTGTGCAATTTCTTCTCACTGGGAAACATGCCTGAAACCTGGGCATGCAGGTGTGAAGGCCACAGAGTCTCTTCTGCTTCTTGTGCAGTGCTGCTGAAACACTGAGTGACCGTGTTTCTCTCCTAGCCCAAGCCAAGTTCTCCATGTCACCAAGCCAGAGCCTGGGGATGTGGAGAGCCTTCCAAAACCTCCCAGTGTTTCCTGGCACTTTCTGGGACGGGCCTACCATTAATGTATTGACTTGAGTAGCCAAATGAGCAGAGAGTGATCATAGGGATGGCACCCCTTCTTCTTTAGACCGTGACAATTTTTCTTTTGCTGCATAATGGGAAGCAGAAATTTTCAGACTGCTGAGAGACAGAGCTGCAGGTGGCTCCTGTGTGCCCAAGCAGGCATTTTCATCCCAATACATTTGTGCAGGCATCTTAATGTGTCTGTGTTGAATGTGAGATTGTGAATGTTTGTTTCCTTACCTGGGGTTAACTGATGGATTTCCTTTCTTTCCTTCCAATTACCATTGTTTTCAAGAACAGCCCAAAAAGCTTGATGAGTTTTGTTCTATGGCACATGTGCTTAATGGACCAACAAGCCCTGTAGAGATACCTTTCATGTACTAATCCTTGGGATTAGTTCCAATAGCAAAGTCCCTCTTCCAAAAAGCCTGTCAAGATGGTGTGAATCCTCAAAGATGCAATGGAGGTCTTGCTGATGTAGTTCCCACTGACTGTGTCAGTCAATGAAATCAACTGCAAAGGCAAGATCTGTGGGGTGGTGGAAAAGCTGCATCAGGGTTTGGGGATTTGGTTAGGTACAAGGAAAGTCATCTCTGGGTCTTTGCCAGGGCAGAAACTGCCACTGAAGAGCAGAGGTAAACAAAGAGATCTGGGAGAGCACCTAGAGATGTGAAAGCAGCAGGGGGAGCCTTGTGTTTCCTTTTTCTCCAGACTAAATGCCTGATAGCCACAGTAGGGACCCCAAAGTTGCAGCAGCCCAAACTCCTCTCAGCTTTGCTGCGTGACTTCCTGAGCTGCTGCCTGCAGACAGACGAAGAGGAGCGCTGGTCTGCCAAGGAGCTCCTGCAGGTAAAGTGTGAAGGGGCTGCAGGAGAAACGGTGTCTGAGGGATGGGCTCGTCCTCCACTGAAGTCCATGGCATCAGATGAGCCCTCTTCCTCCTCACCTCCACTCTTGGTGCTCTTCAAATGAAAATGGTGAGGAATCCTAGACTGGGCTGGGCTGGCAGGGCCCTGTAAAAGTCCTCTGGTCCAAGTGTCCTGCAATGAGCAGGGACATCTTTAAAGAGATCAGGTTGCTCAGAGCCCTTTCCCACCTGACGGGGAATGGTTCCAGGGATGGGGCTCCTACAAGCTCTTGGGACAACCTGGGCGAGGGTGGACCCATGCTTTTAGTAAACAAGTTCTTCCTCAGACCTACTCTGATTAGATCTCCTTTGTGTTTAAAAATATTCACCCACATTCTATTCTAACTGAACCTGTAAAAAAAGATGTCCCCTACTTTCTTCAAAGCCACTCTGAAGTCTTGGAAAGTGGCAATAAAGTCTCCCTGGGGCCTGTTCTTCACAAACTGAATAACTCCACTTCTCCCTGCATTTCCTGAAAGGACAGGTCCTCTGTCCTCAGACTGTTTCTTTTTGTCCTGTTCTGTAATTTGGTGGGGTGTTCACTTTTATCTAATGGCAAAAGAATTGAAGTAGAGCAATGAGGGTACAGAGACATGAAATGGTGGTGAAGGAACCCAAGGAAGCCAGTCCTGGCCTAGCAGTCAGAGATTTGGCTGTGGGCAGGAGGGGCTGTGGGGGGCTCACTCTGAGCCTCTGAGGGGCCCTGGTTTGTGCTCCCCAGCCCACCCTTAGAGGTTCCTGCCACGCAAACAGGGACAGCTGGGAGGGACTTGTCCCAGCCCCATCTGCTGACTGGCACGCTCAAGCAGACAGGAACTGCCCCAGGGTCACTGCCAGGTTGTGGCAGAGAGGGAACTGCAGGACCCAGTGCCACTGGGCTTGCCCTGATGGAAAGGAAGGTGCCCTCCAGCACAGGAGGGGCAGGGCATGGAAAGGGAGACGCTGCTCTATCCCCCTGTGGAAATCAGCACAGTGCCTGTCTTTCAAAGGCAGGGACCTATTTGAGTCATTGGAGTTTCCTGAAAGGAAGAAACGCCAGGGACAGAAAGCACTATTTCTAGAGCCCTGGGAGGGCAAAAATCCCAGCAAGATGAAGCCATCACAATAAAGAGATGAGTGGGATTCTGGGCCAGGTTTGCTTGTGATGGCAAGGTCCTGCATATTGGGGACTGGGGAGCAAATGGTCCCATTGTTCTACTTTCTGGGTTTTTCTAAGATCCAGAGGAATCCTGATTGAGTCTGTGAAGAACTGAGCTTGCAAAGTCATGGTTCTTTGTTTTTTGTTTTTTTTTCCTGTGAGTAGCATCCATTCGAATCAGCCAAGCCACCGTACACCCTGACACCACTCACCATTTTAGTGAAGAGGAGGAAAGTGAAGCAAACACTGTGCTAATCACACCAGGACCATTTATTTCATAACCAGTTTAGAGTAGGACTGAAGAGTACTTTTGTAGAGTAGGATTGTAGAGTAGGATTATAGATTAGGACTGAAAATAAAGTTTCTGAAACTTTGGCTTATCTGGAAGATTCCTTTCTTTTTCACCCTGTGAATAAGCTCTGCAATCCTTCTGAATTGTCAGATGTCAGATGATTTATGGCATCTTTGGTACAGTTTGAAAGTGGGGACAGCTCCTCTTCATTCATGCTCTCCAGACTACACTGCCTTTATAATATGGCTCGCTGGCCCCTTTTGGCACAGCTGTGGCACTTCTAGTTGCAGGCAGAACCAAAACACCCTGTGCATTCAGTTAGATTGAGAGCATTAGGCTTCCTGCAACTTGGATTTGGATCCCTAAGTGAAATGTCTTTGGTGGAAGGAGAGCCTTGCTCAAGTGAGAAAGCAGAAAGATCCGGGAGGGTGCTCGGGAAGGTCTCCTGTGGTGCAGAGCTGTCAGCGGCTGTGAGGTGAGAGCGGGCCCGGCCTTGCCCGGGGCGGAGCCCCTGCAGAGCCCCGGCAGAGGCCGGAGCAGCCTGAGCCTCGGCAGAGGCAGGCTGGAAGGAGGCCCTTGTAGCTGCAAGAGGCAGCAGCCGGGCCCTGGGTGCCTCTTCCTGGGAGCAGGCGAATCCTCGGCTCTCAGAGCCCGGCTGGCAGCTGGCTGCTCCCGAGGGGAAGCGCAGCCGTGCTGGGCACAGGCCGGACTGGAGGCATTGGCCATCTGGAGTGTGCCCAGGAACAGAGCAAGGCGAAGGGCAGCCCAGGGCCGCTGGGCTGGCTGAGGATTCCTCCTCTTCTGCCGTCTGCCCTGTAAGTCCTGGGAAAGGTCAGCAGTGTGTGCAGCACTCTGGGCTGCTGGGCAGGCTGGAGCGCAGGGCAGCCTCCTTCAGGCACGGCACTTCTGCCAGGGGAAGCGAGGCCGGCGGGAGGCAGTGACAGCTCGGCAGGTCACATCTGCAGGAGCCAGTGCCTGACGCAGCTCTGGGAGGAAGCACCTGCAATCCTGCAGTTCTGCATGGAGCCAGAGCAAAGGGCTGAGATGCAGAATGTTTTGCAGAAATATTCAGGGCCACCAGGCCAGCCTGCTTTGTGCTGTCTGGCACACAGCAAGCGCTGTGCAATGCAGCTCTGAGCTGCTGGGAGAGAGGGAATCGGGGATGTGCCTGAGGGTTTTGCTTGAGGAGTGAACTGATTTGGAAGGGAGCAGAATAATTTCAGTAGGCAATCTATGTTTTCTTCATTCATTTCAGAAAGAAAGTTGCAATGTGTCTTATCTCATCAATAGCACTTGCAGGACTTTTTGGCAAAATGCTTGTGTTTTATTCCCAGTAAAGGAAGGAGAGGCATTGAGAAAATGTTGAAGCGTAACAAGTGGGGCTTAATCTTGTGAATTCCCCTAGCTTAAACAGGTAGTGCTGAACCTTGTATTTCTCCATTGCAGTGCTTAATGTGGGCAAGCACATTAACCTTTAAGAACAACGAGAAAGGTCATTCCAAGAAGGTAGCTGGAATGCATTCAAGGGAAGGGAGTATTTTTAGGCTGCTCTTAACTGGTAAAGGAGAATTTGAGGAATGGAGTATTTCTCAAACAACTGTGTCCAAGGCCCTGCCCTATTTGATCCATGTTTGAGCAGGTGGACAAGGCATTTGAGAAAAGTATGTTGTTTAGGAGGTGGGAACTTGACCCTTTGTCCTGATTGAGGGAAAATCTGGGAGAGAACCTCCAAAGGAATTCCTCTAGAAAGCACATTCAATTGGCCTCTCTCTCAAGCAGTTGGGTAAAAATACTTCAGTTGGAGAAAAGTGGAAAAAACTGTTGTTTAAGCAATAAGACCTAAACATTATTAAACAATAAAACCTCTTACCGCTCCAGAAGAATGGACAAATTCAGAAAGTCCCCTCTGTGGGCTGTAGCTCAGCTCACTCAGTCTCTTATCAGTGCCCGCGGCGCTGGAAATGCCGCAGCCCAGGCCCAGCCCCTTGGGTCACAGGTGTGAGCTGCCGGTGCTTTTCTGGTGTTCAGTCTGGAGAAGGTCTAAACAGGTCCAAAGAAAAGGGGGAAAAAAAAAACCCAGTGCAGGGAACTTCTTTGCCTCAGCTAGCTAAAACTAACTAAAAGCAAAGGAGAGTTTAGCCCTGCTGTCTGTCCATTTGCAGACATCACAGTCCAGGAGCAGGAATGTGGAGGAGTGAGTGCAGTTTCTGAAAAGAAACTCCATGCTTCTTCTCTCCCCCTTCCCTCTTGGAACAAGTGTTAAAGGTGCAAAACTTATTATTCAGCAAAACCAGAAGAGATGACTGGGGATGCAAGCATCATACTGTCAAGGCAGGACAACCTTGGAAGAGAAGCAACATATTGGTCCATGGGTGGGCAGTCAAGCTTTGAAAGGGGAACAATGCATAACGGAGCCCTTGGTGGCAGGGAGTTGGTATGGTGAGCCATCATGGTGTCATCTCACACGCCGGCCATGTGTGAGCTGATGCTGTAAGTGGGAAAGTTCCACTCCTGAGCAGGAGATATAAGGCCTGGTTCTGGGGTGGAGGGGTGAGAAGGGCAGTGCACTTCCAGGACATACCCTGTTTTGTGCCAGGGGATGTCTGGAAGTGCACTGTCTACCTGCCCCTGCTGCAGAGTACCACGGTCCATCTCCTTCTCCTGCTCAGCAGATTTTTGGGAATCCAGGGGTTGGTGTGTATTATTTGCTTTGCAGGCCCAGTTGTGTCTTAGGTTCTTTTGTGCATGGGCCTCCTCCTGAACTGGTGACGGTGACCACCAGGGACCTACAGGACGCTCCTACTCTGATGCCAGTAAATTCTGAGAAGTGATTGAAATAAATCATCAGATAAATTGGGGTAATGTTTAGCCTGTGTGTTTCATCAAAGTATTGAATATGTCTTAATTGCACGGATCCAAACTAGTAAGTGAGATTGCTGGGTGTGCCTGTGTTAGAGAAGTGAATCCCTATGCACCGAGTACTAAAATACAGTATTGCCTCCTTTCTAAGCCTGAGCTGGCTGCAGGCGTCGGGCCCTGCTAGGTAACTTTCATTTTGGCAACTTCTGGTAGCAAGTTAATAAAGGTCAAAATGAAACATTTTCAGCTGTTCTCCTCTGGTTCACCTTTTTGAGAGCCAAGGTGGCCTGGGTGTGTGCAGAGCAGTGCAGCCCCACATACCCCTTGGTTTCCCTACAAGTTGTCATGCCTTCTTCCCAGGTGTGCCCAGCTCTGGCAGGAGAAAGAGCCCGCAGGGCAGTGGGCACCGTGCCCTGCCCAGCCAGGGCTCTCTGGCCCAGAGGAGCAGCAGCACCAGCACCGTTCAACCTGCTCCTGCCTTGGCTTCCCTGGGACACAGAAGCCTCTGGAAATCAACACTGCCAGTCCCATTCCCAGGCTGGAGCAGCTGCTGCTGGCAGGCAG
This sequence comes from Serinus canaria, assembly GCF_022539315.1. Lineage (NCBI taxonomy): Eukaryota > Metazoa > Chordata > Aves > Passeriformes > Fringillidae > Serinus > Serinus canaria. Next base: position 12,211,149 of record NC_066343.1, read on the forward strand.
ATGCTGCCAGTTTGATTGTTTCCAAAGGGGAATAAAGGCAGAGATATACATGCCCCAGAGCCCTAGGCATGTCCATGAAAGTGCAAATGTATGGGGAGATTTTTTAGGAATGATTTTAACTGTTATGGAAACAGTGCCTTCTCTCCTGGTTCTGTGCAATGCTTTGGGCCATTTTCTTTGTGTGGTTTCCTTTGCTTGGGTCCCATCTGAGTGCTCAGTTGGGATACAGCCTGTAGGTGCTTTGTGCACTCTTGGAGTTACTTTTGGATCCCTTGAACCCATAATGGGAATTTGTGCTGCTTATTGACAGAGGAGAAGTTCCCAGGCTGTTTTGTGCTTGCTGTAGGGAAGGTTGGTTATTGCTTGGCATAAATTCAAAGACCAGCACAGAACATTTGCTTTGTGATGTCAGGGCATGGTTGCCACCCTGTCGTGGTGACATCAGAAGGTTGTCTTGGTGCACGGAAGGCCTGAGTGTCAGAGCAGCCCTAGTCTGTCTCAGAGCAGCAGCATTCTCCTGCCAGAGGCATTTCTCAGTGGACAGTGGACACTTGTGCACTGACAAGAACCTTTGCTACTTTTGGAGCACAGCCTGCAAACTGCAGAGCATTACTATAACAATGAAAGAACTGATTGGTTCTATTATTGCTGCATTTACAGTTTATTATTCTGGCTATTATTTGACTCATCTGGCACGTAAGTAGAGGTTTTCTCTGGGTGTAACCCAACTAAGCTTTGTACATCTTCCTCCTCTTTGTTAGTGACTGAGGTTCTGATTTAGGAACAGAAAGAGCATTAGGATGCCAGTGGGTTGGTAAAGCTCCTGTCAACAGGTTCAGCCAAAAAGGGGGTGTCTGCAGCCACAGGGGCAGCATTTGCAAGGGAACTGTCAGGGATTCTGTTTCCACCACGGGAGAGTTGGTGGCAGCAGAGTCTGTCATTTCCTCAGTTTGCTGGGACAGCAAGACAGCTTTGAAAATGTAGACTGGGAGACTTTCTTGGAAGGCCTTCTACAAATCAGGCAGTTGGTCCCAGGAATCAGAGAAAACTTCTTTCTTTCTACATTTTCTCATGAAAGGATTTGACTGTCTAAATTGATCTTTTACAGAGTGCTAAAATGGTGATTTTCTTTTTGCAAGGAAGTGCAAACTCCAAAGCAGTGAGTGTCTGCTCCTGAACCGTGGAGTTGCTGCTGTGCTGTTTCACAATAGAACTGCCACAGCTCAGGGGATTTTGGGGAAGCTTTTCTGTGCAACTGTTTCCAGCAAGTTAATAGAACTAGTGAATGCAACTGATTTTTTAAAAAAAAGGACCTGAGGGAGAGGATAAAAAAGCTGCTTATGTGTTTGGTAGAACAGGAGCATAGAGTGTTAAAGAACAATAGGCATTTTCTTGCTCATGTTTGTATTCATTTACTAGCAAAACAGGCCAAAGAGTAGGCACAACCAAGAAAATTGTCCTGATCTATTGCTGGCTGTGTGAATGAAATGTGTCTCCTGGAGGGAAGTTGTGAAATGGGAGATCACCTCTGTTTGAGTTGACTTGTTCTGTGGGATTCAGCAGCCCAAGCATTTTTCTCACAGCATCTGGTTCATTTTCCTTGCCCACTACAGGTCACGTGATGCGTGTCATCTGTGGTGCTGATCCTCAGGTGAGTGAGAAAGGGAGATTTCATGTTCCTGGTGTTTAAGAATTGCAGAGCGAGCTATCAGTTTGACTAGGAGCAGTAAAGTGTAGAAGGGCAGCTGGGAACGCAAAAAAAAATTCATGGAGACGACTACAGAAGCAAAAAGCAAGGCTTCACTGCCAAGTCCATACTTTTCCATTTGAGAACTTTCAAGAACAAAAAGTTCTGATTTAAAAACAGGATATTGTTACTCGTTAGTATGCAAGCATGGAGTATTTAAATGAGAGCAATTTGAAGTACAATTGAATTAGCCAGTCATAATTCAATTACTGTACGTTAGAATCCCAGTGCAATTAAAATTTCTGATTTCTCCTTACATGATATGGTAGATCTGAAAAGAAATGAGGTTCTAAATGATGGTAATGGCCTTTCCCTCATGCTTCCCTCTTGCCACAGATGACAGAACCAAGAGCCGTCTCTCCCCTGGCTCCCACTGCTCCTGGAGAAGAAGAAGGCAAAGAGGAGCAAATTGAGGTGGATGACCGCCTGCCCATAGCAGTGGTCACACCAGAGCCTGGATATCCCGAGCCCGTGAGTGCCAGTTGTGGGTGGTGCTGTCTTAGGTGCAAGGCAGAATGCACTTTTTGGAGCAGCCAGCGCTTTGCCGTTGCTGGCTGAGGATGCTGAGTGCTGGAGTCCTGCCAGGAGCTTGGGATTTCTTGCAGGCAGTGACAGCAGAATTGGCCTTTGAGCTGTCATGCTTAGGCCCCAGAAGGGCTGGTGCCTGTGGTTGAGCTTCTGGCTGCTTGTGTCAGGGAAGCTCTGTCTCTTGGCTTCTCAGTGCTATGGCCAAGGGCACAGGTGGTAGTGAGGAGGTCAGGTGGTTTTGTTTGTTTGTGTTCCCTTATGGAAAGGTGTGTTTTGTTTTGAAACTGGCCTTCAGTTTTCTTGAGTAATTCTTCAGTTTGCCAAAGTAATATTTTGGGCCAGATTTCCTTGTGATTTGATAAGCTGCAAGGAGGTGTTTGTGTTCTCCATGAAGCTGTGGTTGGGCCACTCTTGTCCTGTGTGGGAAATTGCGGCAAACAGCAGAAGGGGCAATTTTCTGTTGATGCATTTAGTGATGAAGTCTGCAGCTTTAGTGAGCGCCTTGGAGCCTGGAGTGGGTTTGAAGCTGCAAGTCCTTGACTGCAGCCTTGTGTTGCTTTGAAGAGGAAGGCCCTGTAGAAATGTTGGATGGTGTATCTGAAGTCCAATGGGCAACTCTGTGGTTGGGGAGCTGTGTGGGTCCAAAGTAGCCAGGGGTGCTGGAGGAGATCAGCTGAACAAGAGGCAGCCTGGGAGCAGGTGGCCAAGAAGGCCAAGGGCATCGTAGCCTGTGTCAGCAGCAGTGGGGCAGCAGGAGCAGGGCAGTGAGCGTCACCCTGTGCTGGGCAGCGCTGCGGCCACAGCTGGAGTGCTGTGTGCAGCTGTGGGCCCTGGGAAGCAGAAAGTGATGGAGGGGCTGGAGCGTGTGCAGAGAAGGCCACGAGAGCTGGGCAAGGGGGTGGAGCACAAGGCCAGTGAGGAGGTGCTAAAGGAGCTTTAACCTTGAGAGTGGGAGTCTCTTGAGTGACCGTCAGGCAGACTTCCATCAATGTCAGCATCATAGTGCACAGGAAAAGACGTTTCCCTAGCAAAGCGCCTGGCTCAGTGCATCCTAGTGCTTTGGACTCTGGAGTGGGTGATACTTCACTCTTCTGGCTTGATGACTTGTTGGTTTGCGAGGAGAGGTTTGCCCTGTTGATTTTCTCCTTTTCCGGGCAGCTAAGATGCTTCTGCACAATGCTTCCTGCCTTTTTCCCGCACAGATAGAGATTGTGATCCACTTTAAGTTATCCACGTCTTCAGCAGCAGTAGCAAAGGGGTTCCTGCCACTTTCCTACTTTCCTATTTTCGATCTTTCAAGAAGTGAAAGCTCTGTTTTACAGCGACATTGTTTCTTGCTGATAGTAGCCAGGGAGGAAAATCAAGCTTATATCCATCTAGAGTTCCGTTGATGTGGCCGACTTTCATTGGGTCTTTTGGACTTAGAATCCCTATATCGCTAGGGAATGTTCCTTTTTCTCCTTAGAAGATGTGGTGGTAGACCTGAAAAGAAATGAGTTTCTAAATGATTGGTAATGGCCTTTTCCTCATGCTTCCTTCTTGCCACAGATGACAGAACCAAGAGCCATCTCTCCCCTGGCTCCCGCTGCTCCTGGAGAAGAAGAAGGCAAAGAGGAGCAAATTGAGGTGGATGACCGCCATCCCATAGCAGCAGTCACACCGGAGCCTGGATATCCCGAGCCCGTGAGTGCCAGTTTGGGTTGTGCTGTCTTAGGGACAAGGCAGAAAGCACTTTTTGGAGCAGCCAGCGCTTTGCCGTTGCTGGCTGAGGATGCTGAGTGCTGGAGTCCTGCCAGGAGCTTGGGATTTCTTGCAGGCAGTGACAGCAGAATTGGCCTTTGAGCTGTCATGCTTAGGCCCCAGAAGGGCTGGTGCCTGTGGTTGAGCTTCTGGCTGCTTGTGTCAGGGATGCTCTGTCTCTTGGCTTCTCAGTGCTATGGCCAAGGGCACAGGTGGTAGTGAGGAGGTCAGGTGGTTTTGTTTGTTTGTGTTCCCTTATGGAAAGGTGTGTTTTGTTTTTGAAACTGGCCTTCAGTTTTCTTGAGTAATTCTTCAGTTCGCCAAAGTCATTTTTTGGGCCAGCTGTCCTTGTGATTTGATAAGCTGCAAGGAGGTGTTTGTGTTCTCCATGAAGCTGTGGGTTGGGCCATTTTTGTCCTGTGTGGGAAAATGCGGCAAACAGCAGAAAGGGCAATTTTCTGTTGATGCATTTTGTGATGAAGTCTGCAGCTTTAGTGAGCGCCTTGGAACCTGGAGTGGGGTTGAAGCTGCAAGTCCTTGACTGCAGCCTTGTGTTGCTTTGAAGAGGAAGGCCATGTAGAAATGTTGGATGGTGTATCTGAAGTCCAATGGGCAACTCTGTGGTTGGGGAGCTTTGTGGGTCCAAAGTAGCCAGGGGTGCTGGAGGAGATCAACTGAACAAGAGGCAGCCTGGGAGCAGGTGGCCAAGAAGGCCAAGGGCATCGTAGCCTGTGTCAGCAGCAGTGGGGCAGCAGGAGCAGGGCAGTGAGCGTCACCCTGTGCTGGGCAGCGCTGCGGCCACAGCTGGAGTGCTGTGTGCAGCTGTGGGCCCTGGGAAGCAGAAAGTGATGGAGGGGCTGGAGCGTGTGCAGAGAAGGCCACGAGAGCTGGGCAAGGGGGTGGAGCACAAGGCCAGTGAGGAGGTGCTAAAGGAGCTTTAACCTTGAGAGTGGGAGTCTCTTGAGTGACCTTCAGGCAGACTTCCATCAATGTCAGCATCATAGTGCACAGGAAAAGACCGTTTCCCTAGCAAAGCGCCTGGCTCAGTGCATCCTAGTGCTCTGGACTCTGGAGTGGGTGATACTTCACTCTTCTGGCTTGATGACTTGTTGGTTTGCTAGGAGAGGTTTGCCCTGTTGATTTTCTCCTTTTCCGGGCAGCTAAGATGCTTCTGCACAATGTTTCCTGCCTTTTTCCCGCACAGATAGAGATTGTGATCCACTTTAAGTTATCCACGTCTTCAGCAGCAGTAGCAAAGGGGTTCCTGCCACTTTCCTACTTTCCTATTTTCGATCTTTCAAGAAGTGAAAGCTCTGTTTTACAGCGACATCGTTTCTTGCTGATAGTAGCCAGGGAGGAAAATCAAGCTTATATCCATCTAGAGTTCTGTTGATGTGGCCGACTTTCATTGGGTCTTTTGGACTTAGAATCCCTATATCGCTAGGGAATGTTCCTTTTTCTCCTTAGAAGATGTGGTGGTAGACCTGAAAAGAAATGAGTTTCTAAATGATTGGTAATGGCCTTTCCCTCATGCTTCCCTCTTGCCACAGATGACAGAACCAAGAGCCATCTCTCCCCTGGCTCCCGCTGCTCCTGGAGAAGAAGAAGGCAAAGAGGAGCAAATTGAGGTGGATGACCGCCTTCCCATTGCAGTGGTCACGCCGGAGCCTGGATATCCCGAGCCCGTGAGTGCCAGTTGTGGGTTGTGCTGTCTTAGGGACAAGGCAGAAAGCACTTTTTGGTGCAGCCAGCGCTTTGCCGTTGCTGGCTGAGGATGCTGAGTGCTGGAGTCCTGCCAGGAGCTTGGGATTTCTTGCAGGCAGTGACAGCAGAATTGGCCTTTGAGCTGTCATGCTTAGGCCCCAGAAGGGCTGGTGCCTGTGGTTGAGCTTCTGGCTGCTTGTGTCAGGGAAGCTCTGTCTCTTGGCTTCTCAGTGCTATGGCCAAGGGCACAGGTGGTAGTGAGGAGGTCAGGTGGTTTTGTTTGTTTGTGTTCCCTTATGGAAAGGAGTGTTTTGCTTGTGAAACTGGCCTTCAGTTTTCTTGAGTAATTCTTTAGTTCACCAAAGTAATTTTTTGGGCCAGCTGTCCTTGTGATTTGATAAGCTGCAAGGAGGTGTTTGTGTTCTCCATGAAGCTGTGGTTGGGCCATTCTTGTCCTGTGTGGGAAAATGCGGCAAACAGCAGAAGGGGCAATTTTCTGTTGATGCATTTAGTGATGAAGTCTGCAGCTTTAGTGAGCGCCTTGGAGCCTGGAGTGGGGTTGAAGCTGCAAGTCCTTGACTGCAGCCTTGTGTTGCTTTGAAGAGGAAGGCCATGTAGAAATGTTGGATGGTGTATCTGAAGTCAAATGGGCAACTCTGTGGCTGGGGAGCTGTGTGGGTCAAAAGTAGCCAGGGGTGCTGGAGGAGATCAACTGAACAAGAGGCAGCCTGGGAGCAGGTGGCCAAGAAGGCCAGTGGCATGGTGGCCTGTGTCAGCAGCAGTGGGGCAGCAGGAGCAGGGCAGTGAGCGTCGCCCTGTGCTGGGCAGCGCTGCAGCCACAGCTGGAGTGCTGTGTGCAGCTGTGGGCCCTGGGAAGCAGAAAGTGATGGAGGGGCTGGAGCGTGTGCAGAGAAGGCCAGGAGAGCTTGGCAAAGGGGTGGAGCACAAGGCCAGTGAGGAGGTGCTAAAGGAGCTTTAACCTGGAAAGTGGGAGTCTCTTGAGTGACCTTCAGGCAGACTTCCATCAATGTCAGCATTATAGTGCACAGGAAAAGACCGTTTCCCTAGCAAAGCGTCTGGCTCAGTGCATCCTAGTGCTTTGGACTCTGGAGTGGGTGACACTTCACTCTTCTGGCTTGATGACTTGTTGGTTTGCTAGGAGAGGTTTGCCCTGTTGATTTTCTCCTTTTCTAGGAAGCAAAGATGCTTCTGCACAATGTTTCCTGCCTTTTTCCCGCACAGATAGAGATTGTGATCCACTTTGAGTTGTCCACGTCTTCAGCATCAGTAGCAAAGGGTTTCCTGCCACTTTCCTACTTTCCTATTTTAGATCTTTCAAGAAGTAAAAGCTCTGTTTTACAGCGACATCTTTTCTTGCTGATGGTAGCCAGGGAGGAAAATCATCTAGAGTTCTGTTGATGTGGCCGACTTTAATTGTGTCTTTGGGACTTAGAATCCCTATATCGCTAGGGAATGTTCCTTTTTCTCCTTAGAAGATGTGGTGGTAGACCTGAAAAGAAATGAGGTTCTAAATGATTGGTAATGGCCTTTCCCTCATGCTTCCCTCTTGCCACAGATGACAGAACCAAGAGCCGTCTCTCCCCTGGCTTCCGCTGCTCCTGGAGAAGAAGAAGGCAAAGAGGAGCAAATTGACGTGGATGACCGCCATCCCATAGCAGTGGTCACGCCGGAGCCTGGATATCCCGAGCCCGTGAGTGCCAGTTGTGGGTTGTGCTGTCTTAGGGGCAAGGCAGAACGCACTTTTTGGCGCAGCCAGCGCTTTGCCGTTGCTGGCTGAGGATGCTGAGTGCTGGAGTCCTGCCAGGAGCTTGGGATTTCTTGCAGGCAGTGACAGCAGAATTGGCCTTTGAGCTGTCATGCTTAGGCCCCAGAAGGGCTGGTGCCTGTGGTTGAGCTTCTGGCTGCTTGTGTCAGGGAAGCTCTGTCTCTTGGCTTCTCAGTGCTATGGCCAAGGGCACAGGTGGTAGTGAGGAGGTCAGGTGGTTTTTTTTGTTTGTGTTCCCTTATGGAAAGGTGTGTTTTGCTTGTGAAACTTGCCCTCAGTTTTCTTGAGTAATTCTTCAGTTTACAAAGTATTTTTTTGGGCCAGCTGTCCTTGTGATTTGATAAGCTGCAAGGAGATGGTTGTGTTCTCTATGAAGCTGTGGTTGGGCCATTCTTGTCCTGTGTGGGAAAATGCGGTAAACAGCAGAAGAGGCAATTTTCTGTTGATGCATTTTGTGATGAAGTCTGCAGCTTTAGTGAGTGCCTTGGAGCCTGGAGTGGGGTTGAAGCTGCAAGTCCTTGACTGCAGCCTTGTGTTGCTCAGAGCAGGAAGGCCATGTAGAAGTTGTGGATGCTGTATTTGCAGTCAAATGGGCAACTCTGTGGCTGGGGAGCTGTGTGGGTCCAAAGGAGCCAGGGGTGCTGCAGGAGATCAGCTGAACAAGAGGCAACCTGGGAGCAGGTGGCCAAGAAGGCCAATGGCATGGTGGCCTGTGTCAGCAGCAGTAGGGCAGCAGGAGCAGGGCAGTGAGCGTCGCCCTGTGCTGGGCAGCGCTGCGGCCACAGCTGGAGTGCTGTGTGCAGCTGTGGGCCCTGGGAATCAGAAAGTGATGGAGAGGCTGGAGTGTGTGCAGAGAAGGCCACGAGAGCTGGGCAATGGGGTGGAGCACAAGGCCAGTGAGGAGGTGCTGAGGGCGCTTTAACCTGGAGAGTGGGAGTCTCTTGAGGATCTTCAGGCAGACTTCCATCAATCCCTGCATGACATTGCTCAGCACAAAGGCTTTTTCTGTTCCAAAAGTCTGCCACTGTGCATGCAAGTGCTTGGGACGCTGGAGTGATTGACACTTCCTTCTTCTGGCTTGTTGGTTTTCTACGAGAGGTTTGCCCTGTTGATTTTCTCCTTTTCCAGGAAGTAAAGATGCTTCTGCATAAGTTTTCCTGCCTTTCTCCTGCACTGGATGAGATTGTGATCCACTTTGAGTTTTCCAGGTCTTCAGCAGCAGTAGCAAAGGCATTGCTGAGTCCTTCCTAGCTTGCCCTTTCAGAGCTTTCAAGAACTAAAAGCTCTGTTTTACAGCGACATTGTTTCTTGCTGATAGTAGCCAGGAAGGAAAATCAAGCTTATATCAATCTAGAGTTCTTTTGATGTGGCCGACTTTAGTTGGGTCTTTGGGACTTTGAATCCCATTATCACTAGGCAATGTTTCTTTTTCTCCTCAGAAGATGTGGTGGTAGATCTGAAGAGAAATGAGGTTCTAAATGATGGGTAATGGCCTTTTCCTCATGCTTCCCTCTTGCCACAGATGACAGAACCAAGAGCCGTCTCTCCCCTGGCTTCCTGCTGCTCCTGGAGAAGATGAAGGCGAAGAGGAGCAAATTGAGGTGGATGACCGCCAGCCCATATCAGTGGTCACACCGGAGCCTGGATATCCCGAGCCCGTGAGTGCCAGTTGTGGGTGGTGCTGTCTTAGGTGCAAGGCAGAGCTGCACTTGTTGGAGCAGCCAGCGCTTTGCTGTTGCTGGCTGAGGATGCTGAGTGCAGGAGTCCTGCCAGGAGCTTGGGATTTCCTGCAGGCAGTGACAGCAGAACTTGGCCTTTGAGGTGTCATGTTGCGGTCCCAGAGGGGCTGTTTCCTGTGGTTGTGCTTCTGGCTGCTTGTCTCAGGGAAGCTCTGTCTCTTGGCTTCTGCAGTGCTATGGCCAAGGGCACAGGTGGTAGTGAGGAGGTCAGGTGGTTTTTTTGTTCGTGTTCCCTTATGGAAAGGTGTGTTTTGCTTGTGAAAGTGGCCTTCAGTTTTCTTGAGTAATTCTTTGTTCTACAAAGTCATTTTTTGGGCCAGCTGTCTTTTGGCTTTTGATAAGCTGCAGGGAGTTGATTTTGTTGATTTTCGTCCATCTTTCCTTCATTTTTTTTAGCGCTAGAAGAAAGTCTAGGCAAGCTTTTTTTTGGATGTTTACAGTTCTCGAGTCTCTAATATTTTTTCATGTGAACTCACAATTTGTGGCACAGTCCTTTGTGCAGAAGGAACCTTTCTTTATCTGTCTCTTTGCTTATGTCTTCAACTTCTCATTCTCCTTAATAGTACCTCTGTCTTTTTGCAGCCTGGGGAATTGGTTTTTGTTGTGTTTGGGATTTGGGGTGATCAATGGCCTTGCATTCCAGCTGGTCCTCAGAGATGAGTGGAACTGGAAGGGGCTGGGCTGCATTTCTGTTTACAGCCCCTTATGCACCATGTGTGTGGTCAACTCACAGAGATCTTGTCCGAGCACAGATGTGTAAAGAGTGCAGTTCCCAGTGCAGTTGATTTCATCACATTCTATAAGGATCGACACTCCATATTCTCCAAGAGTGTTGTTTTTAAAAGCAGCAGGACACTGAGTTCTTGATTGCTACTGACTGGGGCACTGCTACCTAGTGTTTATGTGTTTATCAAGAGAAAGGATAGTAAAGAGAAATTTTAAGAGTGAGATCTGTCTTTCTATCTGTCTATCTGTCTATCTATCTATCTATCTATCTATCTATCTATCTATCTATCTATCTATCTATCTATCTATCTATCTATCTATCTATCTATCTATGCTATGTAACATGTGCATAATTTAATCTTCCCAGCTTTGCTCCAAAGCAGTTGGGGCTGTAAAGCTCACCTAAAGCATCCCTTTTCAGGAGAGGATTGGAGACACATTCCATTGACTGATTTTGAGCAGGCAGAGATGTTTCCCTTTCCAGATATGGTGTTTTTTTCTCCTCAGAGCTGTTTTCCTCTCCCAGCTTCTTCTTCCCTGAAGCCCACAATTCTTTAATTTTCTGCCTGTCCTAGAGAGGTGGATGTATTCCATGTTTTAGCTGGTGAAGAGAACATGAACTCCAGCAATGTGTCTCACAAGGGGTGAGCTACACAGGAAGCCACCTGAGAGCCAGGATGGAGCTGTGTGACAGGGCGGGTGTCAGTCACCACTGAAAGACAAACTGGACATGGCAGAAGCAGAGGGAGAAATGCAGACCCTTGAGAAATGCCACACCTTCCCTGTCAGCTGCCTGAGAAGCTGTTCAGGAGCTTCAGTCCCAGGTGGCCCCTGATGGTAGGGCCAGGGTCACTTTGGAATCTGTGTTTCCCCATGGGCAGAGAATGACCCAGCAGAGCAGCAGTACAGTGCTTTGGGAATGTGTGAGCCCATCAGTCCTTGAGTCTTGGCCCACAAAGGTCATATGGAAAGTTGAAACCCATCTTCTCTTGCTTTCTGTGCAGATCCTTCCAGAGAAAGAGCAGGAGCAGACTGCTTTATCAGAGATGCCACGCCTGTCTCAGGGAGAGCTGTTCCCAGCCCAAGAGCAGGAAGAGCAGCGCAGGCAGCAGGTGGAAGAGCCACAGGAGAATGGCCAGGTAAGCCTGACTGGCCAGGTGACAGAGGGAAGGGCAGGAAGAGGGGGCCAGGAGTCCCACAGGCACCGGAAGCATAGAGCCTTGGAATCTGCAGAGAACAGCACTGGGACAGGAGGGTTGCATGAGAAGCAGATGTGGGTAAGGGAAGCAGAAAGATTTGGCTGAATAAATGTGATTTTGAGGCTGCAAGAGGAAAAAGCTGAGCCTGATGGCAGCTGCCAGTCACTTGCTCTGCATTTGTGTGTACAGAACATCAGGGCAGAGGCACAAGCAGAGCTGCCTGAAGCTCAGAGTGACATCATGGCAGTGAGGAGAAAGAACAAGGATGACATGAGAAGAGTTCAAGAGGAGAATCTCCATCAGCAGAGGGGCGATCAACAAAAGCAGGTGAGTGAAAGAGTGGCAGCCACTCCACTCACAAAACATCCTCTCACTTGTTTTATAGAGAACATGAAGCGACAGCTGAACGCAGAGCTTCAGACAGCTCACACTAGGATCACGGCAAGGGAGAAGAGGATGGAGGAAGAAATGAAAATCATCAGAGAGAAAGCTAATCGCCTCCCTCAGTCTGTACAAAAGCAAGTGAGTGAAAGAGGGATGCAGTCACTGCAGTCACCAAACTGGTGGTTTCTGCCCTTCTTGCCTTTCCAATGCAGAGCAACAGGGAGTGGGGTGATGCCTCTGAGTGCCATCCTGAGGTAGAGTGTAGCACAGTCACTCTGAAGGACATTTCCTGGTGTGCTGATTCTCTACTGCTGCCCTGGATAGTGGGACTTGTCCTTTGGCCTTTTGGCCAGCAGTCATCCAAATTGATTCCTGCTGGCCTGTTCCTGCTCTCCTTGTTTCTTGAGGTGTTTTTACAGAGGAACATGGTGACCCAGATGGAAGATTGAAACAAGCCTTCTGTATCCCTTGTCAATCTATCCTTTCCCCTTTCTCACAGTTGATGACTCTTGGCTGACAGGGACAAGCTGTAGTGTCTGACTGCTTTGTTCTGTTTCATTTAGGTGCAAGTGTTGACATCTCACCTGGCAGCCAGCGAAGACTTCCAGCGAATGTCTGGCCATGAAGGGCCCCAAGTTAGGAGTGAGGCACAGGTACTGTCCCCACCAGAAGTGCTACAGGTTGAGCATGACCTGAAGATGGTGCAAGAAAAGAAGACACAGTGGGTGGAGGTGGAACATTTGAACAAGGAGCTGCAAGTGTGTCTGCAGCCCTTGGAGGGGGAAAGGAATCCTTGAGAGGAAGTAGAATGGTGCTTGTGGCAGTCATCCTTCAGAAAATCCATGAAAATGGAACATGAATCTGGCCATGAACTTGAGTAAAACTAGCCTTTGGTTTTGACCCATCCAGTTTGAGAAGTGGATATCAGAAAAAAAAAACATTTAAGAGCCCTGCATGTGGCTGACAGCACCTTCCTGAGGGCTTGCATTTCACAAAGGGATCTCAGGGAAATCTCTGCCAGCTACCTTTCTGACATAAACTCATTTCTTGTCCCAGATCTCCACAGGCTCTGTCACCAAACCTGCAGCAGCAGCAGCATTGTCTAAAGGAGCCTTTGCTCCCCAACCTGAGAAGTGGAGCCGGGGCAGTTTGTTCACCTCCCGCGCTGACCCAGCTGCTGCTCAGCAACAGGAGACCGAGGGTGACTCCCTGGAGCTGCTGAGTACGTCTGCTCTGTTTCCTGTCTGAGGGACAGTGCAGTGTGTGCACGTGTCAGCACAGGTGTACCAAATGTTTCTCCTGAGTTTGGTGTCACAGGGACATTTAGGACTCCCCAAAGGAGCTGCTGTAGAAAATCAGTCTCTGTGCTGGCCACCTGTGCTCAGAGCTGTCTGCCTGATTATTGTTGTTGTTATCCAGCTGACCATAAAGGGCTCAGAGCTCCAGGCACTGGGGCTGCCTTTTGTATCTCCTGGAAGCTTTTTTATCTCTACTTTAAAGTCAGCATCTTGCATTTTGTTTCCCTCAGGGAAAATAGTGAAGAAGGAAAATCCCATCATGAAATTCACTGAACTGGAATATATTGGCAGCGGGTGAGTCCAACCTCAGTTACTTCTACACAACCATGGGCCAGGTGTTTTTCTGGTGGAATGTCTATCCAGCGTGAAGTCAGGCAAGCTGCAAACAGACATCTCTCCCCATGTTCACACACTGGGGATAGATTGTCCCATCTCTCAGTGCTGCTCAGAATTCGTGTGTGTGCTCAGAAGGCATTGTCAGAGACACCTCCATGCTGCCGAAGTCTTGCCTGCAGCAAAGAAAATCTCTTTGTCTCTCATGTATGGGAAAGTTCTGTGTTCATTTCCTTAGCATCTTTGTATATCTCTTAATCATACTGCCACACTAATAAAGGGGAAGAAACCTGTTTGTCTGAAAGAGAAACCTCCTCCCTGATAGCTGTCAGATAACAGTTCTCAGGAACATTTCTTTCCAAGAGTTGGCTGAAGGAAATACTCAGTGGTCAGGATAAAGACTGAACAGTTTAGAAGCTGAAATCCGAGACGAAAGCAGAAGTTCTAGTTTTGAGCAGAGGCAGTAAACCCCAGCGCTTCAGGAACAGGCCCAGTGCCCAAGCACTTGAGAAGAAAATGCATCATCTGCCTTCTGGCAGAGCTCTCCTGCATCCTGCAGGTTTTAGGCACTTCCAGCAGAGATGTCCTGTGTGGGCTGGCTTTCAGTGCAAGATCTAAATGGCTTCTACTTTCTTTGCTTCTGTTTTGTTTCTAGGACTTTTGGAGATGTTTGTAGAGCACTCGACAATGCCACAGGAGGAGAGGTAAATGTCAACAGCCCCTGCAGACTCTGCTGCTCTTTCCCCTCTGGTGTGAGCTGTGGCTGGAGCTTTGGGTAGAGCTGTGCTGGAAAGGCACAAGAAGCACAGACTGGTAGCAGTCTGCAAAATACATCTGGGACAGTCTTTGTCCTCCTCAGCTGCCGGAAGGAAGGCACGGAGGGCAGCGGTTCCTTCCAGAGAAGGAGGCGCTCACTCACTCGCCGTTGCCAAAATGAAGGTGTTTCCTTAGAGCACCTCCCTGCTCTTTGGGGCGACAGCTTCAGAGTCCTGAATTCTCATTTCTGGCTGCCAGCAAATACATCTGAAAGTTTCTGGTAGTTCCTTAGCCAGAAACCTAAGCCCTGCTCATAGCCCGAGATCTATCCACAGAGTATTAAGGCATGGGTTACTTCTTCTGAATCCCAAACAAAGCAGCAGAGAGTGTGGTCAGAGCTTTGGGGGTGATAGCTGAGAGACCACTGTTACCAAGTGGACAAGGCAAAATGTCAGTGGCCCCATGGTTCCTGTAACTGCCCCCAAGGAAGCAGAGAAATGGGCTGTTGAAATGTCAGCTCCTAATTACCACAGTGCCTAATCACAAGGCAGTTTGGCACAGCCCAGCTGTGTCATTGCAAAATCACTTGCTCCATGTGTGTTGTGGTCTTGTGCCACCAGCTTCTCAAGGTATTGATTTTCAATTTCATTTTAGGTGGCCATAAAGAAAATTAATCTAAAAGGGCGAAGGAAGAAGGAACTAAAAGTCAATGAACTCATGGTCATGAAAATTAATAGCAATCCCAACCTGATCAACTACTTAGACAGGTGAGTTTTTCTGAATATTTCTTTACATATAGCAAATATGCAAGGTAAAATCCCACTTTGGTCACTGGCAGAAAAAAGAGCTGTCATTATTGACTAATTATTATTGCTGTGCTCATCTCTAATGGATGGGAAGAAAGTGCATCTTGTCTGCATGAGTCTTGCCTGGCATACATAGTTTGAGAATTATTCAAAAACCTGGATCAGTCATGTCTTACTAAATCAATAGCCTGTAAATTCAGAGCCACCACTGTGTTTTGGGACTTGATTTTTTTCAAGTATCTTTTTATGACTGGATAAACTAACATGGATTTCCCTTGGATTGTCCCCTCTTTTTCATTGCTTTGCATGCCAGGAAGACTGGGTGCTTATTTCCAGAAACACACAGTGAGATAGTTTCTTTAGCTGTTATTAAACTGCATTTTTTACTTGCTGGCCATTTAAGACATTTCCTTTTTAACGGCTGTGCCTTTCTTCTTGAGACTGCACAGATTGCAAACAATGCACAGCCGAGAGGGAATGTCTACTCCTTTTATTCTTGCCTTCTCACAAAGGGACCTAGAAACAAGAATCAGTCAAGAAAACAACCTAGCCACGCTTGTTCAACTCCATGCCCTTGTTTCCTTTTTTCAGCTACCTTCTGGGTGAGGAACTCTGGCTGGTTATGGAGTACATGGATGGAGGCACTCTGAGCGACATCATCAGCAAGACCCACCTGTCTGAAGATGAGATTGCAGCCATCAGTCGGGAGGTCAGCAATCGCATCTGTGCTTCCAAGGGCTTGGGCAGGATTGTCTGGGAAGCAGGGGCTCAGAACAGGAGAGGTTTCACGTGCCAAGCTTTGTTTCTGTGTGGCTGGTATGCTATGGGCAAGTCAAAGCATCTCAAGTGAAATGCCTGCCAGTGCCCCTGCACTCACTGTACTCAGTGCTTGTACTCTTATCTCCTGCTGTTGTACTCTTGCTCTGCCTCCTGTATTTGCTGTGGTCCACCTTGCCTCTCTAAACATTTGCCTGGAGCCTGTCTTTGCTGCATTCCTTGCCTGTGAAAGCAAAGGTGCTGGTGGCAGGATTTGAAAGGAAGAGCAAAGAAAACAGACAGACTCATTTCTCACAGTCCTCAGCTGAAAAGGATAGTAGTGCAGCCAAAATGCTTTTTGCTTCAGGAAGGGGACTGATGTGATACTTCCAAGTCTGTGCTGAGGCGAGCAATAAAACCTTTGTCATGCAGCCTCCCACCCAAAAGTGATCTGCTTCACACCAAAGGGAGTGTGTTTTTCTTTCTTGGAAAAAGCCTCATTTGTCTTCTGCATGGAGATAGCAGGTCCACTGTAGCAGGAGTCATCCTGGCTGGTTTGCAGGGGACAGTCTACAAGAGCAGGTGCTGTTGCTCTTTCAAAAGCTGACATGCCTTTCCTTAGAAAGGTCCTGCTCTGCAAGTGTTGGAGCAGCAAGCTCCAAAGGACCTGTGTTCTGCCATTACTCCCCATTCCCCTGGAGAGGGAATCTTTTAGGTTCTTTGTTTCCTGTCTTGTGTGATGAAATCACATCACTAATTTTTGCCCTCCTGTTTCTGTTTTCTCTCTCAGTGTCCTGCAAGGACTGGATTTTCTTCACTCAAACCATGTGATCTACCGAGATGTGAAGAGCTGCAACATCCTTCTCCGAACCAATGGCTCTGTCAAGCTGGGTCAGTATATTCTTGGTCAGGTGCAGCGTTCCAGGGATGTGGGGCTGCTTTGAGCTCCAAAAATGGAGCTGGTGGCAGTGCAGGACCCCTGCTGTGAGCTGAGGGCACAGTTGCAACGTGCACAGAGGTATGACAAGGAACCCCAAGAAGTCAAGACTGCTGTTGGTCTGCCTCTGTGTCCCTTCCAGAGGGAGGCAGCCACGATCTAAAGCTTCAGGGGAATAAAGTCCACTGCTGTGAGTAGTGTTAAAAAACCTGGGATTTTTTGGAAGTGGCCAATTCCATACTTCCTTGGCTAAAACCACAAGGAAACGGAGCGTGAACAGTTCTCCAGGACATTCAACAGCACATCCTTAGCCTGAGAGGAGGGAATTCATTTGCTTGGTTTCCTAATTGGAGCTGGCTTTCATGGTTTGTTGTTTTCTCCACAGCTGACTTTGGCCTCTTTGTTCAGCTCACCCCTGAGCAGAGCAGACGGAGCTCCGTGGCCGGCACTTCTGGGTGGATGGCGCCTGAAGTGCTGACAGGTCAACCATATGGCCCCAAAGTGGACATATGGTCTTTTGGAATCGTGGGCATTGAAATGGTGGAACGAGAAGTTCCTTACAGGAATGCAACTCCTGTTTCGGTAAGGAGCAAATACTCACTGATCCCACTGTCTTTCTCACCTGTCCCACGTTCTTTGTTCCATTGGACAAAATCCCATTGCCATCTGCTGGCACCACTTCCACCAAGGTCCCCTTCTAAAAATACCCCTGCAGCACATCAGCATCCACTGTAGATTTGGTTGCATCAGAAGGGAAGGGAAAATTCAGAAACCTAACCAGTTCAACCAGTTCAGAAACTTGCCATTTTGGCCTCCAGCCATGCCTAACATTTCTCATTTGCTTTTTGAACCCTGTTGGAGCTCTGTCTCTGAAGGACCAGAATTTTTCAGTGGAACGGTTGGATGTGTGATAAATATCCTCCAAAATGGAGGTTGAGTCTTCCCAGTTTCAGTTTTACAGAAAAAGAAAAAGTGAAAAAGAAACAGCCACCAAAGCATTGCCCAAGTAGTCCTGCTTTCTTTTTCCTTTTTGAACCACAGCACATCAATTTTCCTCCATACTGTAACATCTTTTCCAAATCTTGTGGGTCTTACAAACTTTCAGGTTTTCAAGTCATCTGTACATTGTTCAGTCATGTGTGTGGGTGGCCTGGATAAGTTTAGGATGTGTTTTTCTTTGACTGCAGTTAGAATTGTACGCTGAAGCCTTGGCTGTTTCTTGGTACGTTAACAAGTTGATGAGCTTGCAGCCAGGTGCCTGGGCTGGGATCCAGTGTGGGCAGTTGACACCGGTGCTGTGTTCCTTTACCACAGGAGTAGGACCATCCCTGGCCTGCACAGTTCTAATGAAAGTGAGGACTCCAGCTCCCCACCATGTCCAGTGGCTGAGCACAGCTGCAGAGAGACAGGATAAAACCCCCTTTGTGGCCTCTGGTGGTGTGGGAAAATGAAAGAAAGCTGCCATAATTATTTCTACTCAAGCGGAGTGTGTTTGTTATTTTAGGCTTGGAAATTTTCCTATGGGTTGAAGAGGATAATAACAAAGTCTCTTTGGTCACCATCCATTTCAGTGCCACCAGCACAGAGCTGTTAGTATTGTGATGGGCATTTCTATGGAGACCAGGCCGCAGCCTGGGGTCATGGAGATCCTGCCAAACCTCCCATTTCTTACCCAACACTTTCCACAATGGGCACACCATTAAGGCATTGCCTTGAGTATCCAAATGAGCAGAGGGTAACCATAGGCATGGCACTTCTTTTTCTGATTTGCCATGAAAAGGTTTCCTTTTGCCACGTAAAGAAGCTGAAACCTGCAGCTGAGAGACAGAGCTACATGAGGCTCCTGTGCACCCAAGCAGGCATTTTCATCTCAATATATTTGTGCGTGCATTTTGACGTCTCTGTGTTGGATATGAGATTCCAAATGTTGTTTTCCTTTCCTGAGGAATACATGGTGGATTTCCTTTCTTTCCTTTCACTTACCACTGTTTCCTAGAAGAGGACAAGAAGCTCAATGAGATTTGTTTTATGGCAGTTGTGCTTCAGGGACCAACAAGCACTGCAGAGATATCTTTCATGTACTAATCCTTGGAAATAGTAGTTAGTATAGCAAAGTCCCTCTTCCAGAAAGCGCCTCAAGATGGTGTGAATCCTCAGGGAAGGAAATGTTCTTTGCTGATGTAGCTCCCACTAACTCGGCTGCCAAGGCAAGATCTGCTGAATGCTGGAAAAGCGGTGGCTGCATCAGGCTTTGGGATTTTGGTTGGTAAAGGAAAGTCATCTCTGGGTCTCTGCCAGGGCAGAAACTGCCAGTGCGGAGTGGAGCTTAAACAATGGGATGCGGGAGAGCAGTTACAGATGGGAAAGAAGCAGGTGGAGCCTGGTGTTTCCTTTTTCTGCAGGCTCAATTCCTGACAGCCAGGGGAGAGAGACCACGGCTGCGGCAGCCCAACCGATTCTCACCTTGCCTGCGTGACTTCCTGAGCTGCTGCCTGCAGACAGATGTGACGTGTCGCTGGTCTGCCAAGGAGCTCCTGAAGGTAAAATGCGAAGGGGCTGCAGGTGAAACAGGGTCCGAGGGATGGGCTCCTCCTCCACTGAAGTCCAAGGCATCAGATGAGCCCTCTTCCTCCTCACCTCCACTCTTGGTGCTCTTCAAATGTAAATGGTGAGGAATCCTAGACTGGGCTGGGCTGGCAGGGCCCTGTAAAAGTCCTCTGCTCCACGTGTCCTGCAATGAGCAGGGACATCTTTAAAGAGATCAGGTTGCTCAGAGCACTTTCCCACCTGACGGGAATGGTTCCAGCAACGGGGCTCCTACAAGCTCTTGGAACATCCTGTGCCAGGGTGGCACCATGCTCTGAGTAAACAAGTTCTTCCTTAGCCCAGCTCTGACTTGATTCCCATTTGGATTTAAAATATCAACCACACTCTATTCTAACTGGACCTGTTAAAAAACGTGTCCCCCACTTTCTTCAAAGCTACTCTGAATTCCTAGAAAGTAGCAAAAAAGTCTCCCTGGGGCTTGATCTTCACAAAACTGAATAACTCCCCCTCTTCCTGCATTTCCTGAAAGGACAGGTCCTCTGTCCTCTGACTGTTTCTGTTTCGTCCTGTTCTGTAATTTGGTGGGGTGTTCAGTTTTATCTAATGGCAAAAGAATTGAAGTAGAGCAATGAGGGTACAGAGACATGAAGTGGTGGTGAAGGAACCCAAGGAAGCCAGTCCTGGCCCAGCAGTCAGAGATTTGGCTGTGGGCAGGAGGGGCTGTGGGGGGCTCACTCTGAGCCTCTGAGGGGCCCTGGTTTGTGCTCCCCAGCCCACCCTTAGAGGTTTCTGCCACGCAAACAGGGACAGCTGAGAGGGACTTGTCCCAGCCCCATCTGCTGACTGGCACGCTCAAGCAGACAGGAACTGCCCCAGGGTCACTGCCAGGTTGTGGCAGAGAGGGAACTGCAGGACCCAGTGCCACTGGGCTGGCCCTGCTGGGAAGGAAGGTGCCCTCCAGCACAGGAGGGGCAGGGCATGGAAAGGTAGACACTGCTTTCTGTCCCTGTGAAAATCAGCACAGTGCCTGTCTTTCAAAGGCAGGGACCTATGTGAGTCATTGGAGTTTCCTGAAACAAAGAAACACCAGGGACAGAAACACCATTTCTAGAGCACTAGCAGGGCAAAAATCCCAGCAAGATGAAGCCATCACAATAAAGAGATGAAGTGGGATTCTGGGCCATGTTTGCCTGTGATGGCAAGGTCCTGCACATGACAACTGGGGAGCACATGGTCCCATCGTTCTACTTTCTGGGTCTTTTTATGACCCAGAGGAATCCTGATTGAGTCTGTGAAGCACTGAGCTTGGAAAGTCATGGTTCACTGTTTTCTGATGTTTTGTTTTTTTTCTGTGGACAGCATCCATTTGTGACAACAGCCAAGCCAGCATCCACCCTGGCACCACTCATCAACTCAGTCAAAAAGAAGACGAAGGAGCAGTGGAGAAGAAGAATATAATAATCAAGAAGTTATCTCTATAGCCAATTTAGAGTAGGATTGTAGAGTAGGACTGTAGAGTAGGATTGTTGAGTAGTTTAGGTTTATAGAGTAGGTTTATAGTATAGGTTATAGTGTAGGATTTTTATTAAATAAAGTTTCTAAAACATCAATTCATTTGGGAGATTCCCCTCCTTCTGACCCCTTCAGAATGCTCTGCATTTTCTTCTGAATTACCATTTGTTTTTAACTGGTGCTAAGTCACACTTATGTCTTCTTTGGTATGGTTTGTAAGTGGGGAAGGTTCTTCTTCATTCATCCTCTCCAGACCACAGTGAAATAAATAGGGCAGGAGATCCTTCTCAGGTGGGAAGAACCGACGGATCGCGCACACGCCCCGCTGCTTCCAGGAGTGGCACGGAGGAGGAAGAAAAGTGTAGCTTTGTCTGCTGGTCTGCAGGCAGAGAGCACCAGGAGATTCCCAGTTTTTCAGTTTGACATTTGGGGTCCTCTTTCTAGGCGACATCTTTTTAGGTTAAGGTGAAAGGTGAAAAGGTTCTTAGTGGATCCTGGATTCAGTTCCTCACGCCTAGACATCACTTTGATCTCTTAATTCCGTGTTGGCTCATTGTTTGTAGGGGTTTTTTTCTAGGTTTGGTGAGGGGTTTTCCCATTTGCATGCCAACCCCATTGTCCCCTCCTCTTCACTGTCCCAGGTGCCCTTTTCCAGGAAGCAGCAGTGTGTTGCTCGGCTAAAAGGTGAATTCCCAACCATCAACAACAAGTAGTTAATGAAAAACTATTAACAACAGGTGATTACAACATGAAACCATCAACAGCAAACAGTTAGAACTCCACCCTGGCCACAGTTGGGTTAACTTGTGAACTCTGCAACCTTTAAAAAAAATGGGAAACTTTTCTACTCATAACAGTCCACCCTCTTTTTCTTTGATCGGGCTTAAACTTGAGCCCGCATCAACTTGCAATTTCTGACTCATGAACATAGAGTTTCTTTAATTTTTTGTATTGGTTATAAATTTCTTGAGCCCTCCTGTAATCATGGTTACTTTACTTCATTACCTTTTCTGGTTTCTTCAGGTTAATTTCTTTAGAGATCTCTAGGTTGGTCTGCATGGCTGATGTTACCATTTTAGTTAAGCAGGAAAAAAGCATGGTAAAAAGAGCAAGCCAGCAAGTATGCACACAGTGAGGAAAGCGACCTTTTTCCACCAATCTCTTGAAAGTCCAGAGGTTTAGATAGATTCAGTTTGTGGCTGATTTTTTTTCCACTGAATCTATGAATAGATTCTTACCTCGGGCTATCTCTAACTGGTCTTGTTCTCTTATTCCTTTTACTATCTGTTTCTCTTTGACCAGATGTACCAGGCTTGCTTCAGTAACATCACGTTCAACGCGCAACCAGGCTTCTCCGACAGGGCACTCTGCCAGGAGTCCCTGCCTAAAAGTGGCGGTATTCCAGGCTATCTATTATATTTTCTCATCCTCTTGACAAAGGACCGGTTGGTAGAAGTTAACACAACTAGTGTTAAAATTGGTGTCAACTCTCAACAAGGAACTTACTTCTTCTTCCTCATAGAGGGGTTGGTAGCACTTACTGCACTGCTCTCTTGGGCTCCCAGGGCACCAGCTGCATTGAAAGCCATCATAACTACCCATCCCAAGAGTCTGGCATGGGTCATCTTGCACGACCTCCCAACCCGGCCTTGCCCCTTGGGGACTTTACTAAGAAGAAGCCTTCAAGCTCTTTAGAGTTCCTTCTATCTGCTTCTCTGGTTAAACCTCTCTTGGTCCATCTTTCCTAATTTAGTTTCTCCTAGGGGAGTACTCTGTAGAAGATTAACCTGGAGTCCTTGGTACTAAATTTGGAGAACTTAATCAGAATCACTTATTAATAGTCTTTAACCTTTGTTACAAACCTTTTTTGAAGACAGAAATGTCTTAAAACACTTTAAGATATGGCATGATTCTGATACCAAACTCTTTCCCTATTCAGTTCATCAGTCTTTTTGGCTCTTCCTTTTGAGAGTCAACTTTAAGTCTTCCGGTTGTTTTATAATGGTATACTCAGGTGAATTAACTCGTGATGTGGTTGAATCCTGTCCTGAGTTAGGGGGTGAGAGTAGTGTGGAATCTGGTCCAATGCCAGAGGGAGAAACTGATGTTGAATCCTGTCCAACACCCAGGAGTGAGACTGCTCCTTTTATTCTTGTGATGTGGGTCCAACCCTTTTCTCTGGTCCACACAGCCAAATTAGCAATGAGGAGTACCTGAAAGGGGCTTTCAAATTTAGGCATTAATGGTCCACTATTCCAGGATTTTATCAAAATCCAATCTCCTGGGGGTAATGGTATGTACTTTGGTGTCAAGAGGGAAAGTTTGGGGGAGGTGTCCTCTTTTTCTAAGTCCTTCCAGGGTTCTTCGAATGACTTCTAAATATTTTCTGGCAGCTGCTTCTTCTTCCAAATAGTCTCCTGTGCTATAGGGTGTTAACAAGAATGGCAGTCCAAACATCATTTCATAGGGTGAAATCCCTATGTCAGGGTCTTGTTCTGATGCGCAAAAGCGCTAGGGGCAAATACTTTAGCCAATTCATTTTTGTTTCTTCCATCAATTAATTAATACACTTTTGAGAGTTTTGTTCATCCGCTCCACCCTCCCAGAACTCTGGGGGTGCCACAGAGTATGTAATCTCCATTTCATTCCTAAAGCTTGGATTATATATTTGCAATGTTCATGCCACCTCGGTCTGAGTCTATGGTGTTCACCATTCCATATCTGGGGATAATGTTCTCAAGGATTACTCTTGCCACGACCTGGGCTGTTTCCCTTTTAGTCGGGAAGGCTTCCACCCAATGGGTGAGATGATCTACTATAGCCAGTAAATATTTGTATCCCTGCACTGGGGGCATCTCAGTGAAATCTATCTGTATGCCCTGGAAAGATCTTAGCAGAGCTAATTCCCTCCCTCCGGGTGCTACCTTTCTCATGACCTTCTGGTTTACTTTTTGACAAATTAAACAGCCTTTTGTAATTGCTTTTGCCAGGCCATGTACGCCTATGCACAGGTTATTTTTAAGAAATTATCACATAATCCTTGGTCTTCCAAGTTGGTTAATTTATGTGGATCTGTTAGCACTGTCCGAGCAAGTGCTTTGTTTAAAAACACCCGTCCATCTGAGGTTAAACACCTCCCTTGTTGCCCTTGGTGTAACTTTAAATCTTATATAACCTTCAATTCTTTTTCACTAAATATGGGTTCCTATCTTCTTTCTCCCTCCTCAGGTGTGGTTTCTGCTTTGAAAGCTTTCACTGGATCCTCTGGTTCTAAAGCTGCTTCTTTTGCTATCTGATCAGCCAGTCGATTTCCTCTAACTTCAAGATTGTCTCCTTTTTGGTGCCCTTTTATATGGACCACTGCTATTTCTGTTGGTTTCTGTAGAGATTCTAATACGGACCTGACCAGGTTCTCATGGGCTAAGCTTTTTCTTTTGAGCTTAGATACCCACGCTCCTCCCATATTTTCCCAAATGTGTGAACTCTCCCAAATGCATATTGGGAATCTGTAGAAATAGTTCCCCGGTCTCCCTCCAGTAAGTCTAATCCTTTTTTAAGAACATATATTTCACCTTGGGCTCACCAGTTTGGTGGTAGTTTCCCTTTTTCCTCAATTTGTAAAGTTTCTCCATCTCTGATGGCATGACCTGAAGCTCTTTTTCAATCTACTACCCTCGAAGAGCCATCTATGAACAAGATTCTTCCAGTGGCTAGAGGCTGATCTTCTAAATCCTCTCTTTTGTTTGAAGGCTAATCAGTTCAAGGCAATCGTGTTCTAAATTCTCTATAGGCTCTCCCATAAGGAATTGTGCTGGATTGTGGGCATTTGATGTGAAAAATTCTAAGTCATCTGTGTTCATTAGTATTATTTCATCTTTTAATATTCTTGCATTGGTTAGCCACTGCTGTGCCCTCTGGCTCAGCACTGTCTTAAGATTCTGAGGGGTATGTACTTTAATTTTTCCTTGTAAGGTCAATTTTTGGGTCTCCTCTATCAGGATAGCAGTAGCTGCTACTGCTTGTATACAAACTGGCCAGCCTCTAGCCACTGGATCTAACAAATTGGAGACGTAAGCCACGGGTTTCCTGCAGCCTCCCCACTCTTGAGGTAGTACACCATAGGCTATACCCCCTTCCTCCTGATTAGGGTTCCAGTTGGGATCCGCTAGTGGCAATTTCTGTACACCAGATGGCACTTGGGGTCCCAGACAGTTATCTTTTTCCCAAATTCTATTGCTAGAAGCTCTAATTATCTGGACCTCTTCTGGGAAAAATAATATCTTTAGAATGGAATTCATCTCCTCCCAAGTGTAGATATTTTGACCTAAGAATTGATCTACTTGGTTGGCCATGCCCACTGGGTCCTCAGAATAATTCCCTAACTCTTTCTTGAATCTTCTCAGCTCTGAAGCAGTTAGAGGAGCATTCACAAAGCCAACACGTCCCGCTACTCCTCCCATAGGAACTTCTCTGAAGGGAAAAAGTCTTTCTACCTTGGAGGTTTTGGATCAGGTACCACAGTATGGCCCATCCTCAGACACAAAACTACTCATTTGAAGGATATTCGCATTAAGCTGGACTTTCTGTAGGTCAACAGCTGTATCTGGTGATAAGAGTTTACCAGGTAAGGAGGCATTTCCAACTACGAGGAGGTAAAGGGACAGCAATAGGAGGGGGAGAAAGTGGGAGTGCATGTTCAGTGGAGCTGGAGAAGGGGTGGAGAGTGCAACAGGTGGAGTAGGCACTCGTGGTGGTGCAGAAGCAAGTGGAGGAGCCGAAGGGGATGGTGAGGGAGTGGCCACCAGGGGAGATACCGGGTCTACCATAGAGGAAGCCAAAGAGGTAGAAGAAGGAATTAGAGGAGGAGCAATGGGATGGCAGCCAGGGGAAGAGCTAGATCTGCCATTTGAGGTGCCCAAGGAAGAGGATGGTAAGGTGGAGGGGCATCAGGAGGCAAACAGTCCAGGGGGTCCCACCTTTTACTAATCTCTCTAACTCCAGCATCCTCTCCTTCATTCCTCTCTTTCTTCCTCTGCACCTTACAAATTCACACACCTTCATCCTCAATAGCACTCTTTAACCAACAAGCTGCATATAATATTTGCTTGGGATCTGTATCCTCTCGAGCTGTCAGGTAGTGACTCAGTTGTTGACACATCCACTTGTCTTTTGTCCCACACCACGGCCATCCTCCTTGCGCATCTAACTGGCCAGACTTCTAAAAAGTAACAAATCATCTTAACCTTATCTAATCCCTCCATGGCCTCTGTAGAATCCCATCTCTCTAGCAGTTCACATAAGGGATTATGAGGGGGTATATTCCTCAGTCTCTTGCCTCCCTTCTTACTATTACATCCTCCCATTTTTTTTTGGGTCTCACCCAAAAAGGTGCGTCTACTCAAAAAAGGTGCCTCTACTCAAGAAGAAATGCACTGACATGTAACTCAGAAAAATCCTATTTGAGGAGTCTCAACCTCCTCCACCGAAACTCAGCTTTGCCTGAACCCTTTCTTAAGGACTTTAAAAGAACTGCCTGATCTTTAGTTTGCCTAACTTCCTGCTAGGACTTAGGTTGTCAGGACTTAAAAGCTCAAGATCCTGGCCTCCTCTGCTGACTTGTGCCTGACCTCCTTTGTCAGGACTTAACTTGCCTGCAGGACTTTTGGGCTTGCCCCAAATCCTTTCCAGGACTTGCGATTTGCCTGACTTTCCCCTGTCAGGACTTTTGGGTTGCATGCCACTCACAATATAGTTCCTCCGCACGCCTGGAAAAGGGGCCCTCTCTACCCCTTAGGAGGTGCCTCAACCACTGATCCCAAACGCTTCCCCCCATTCCCGGCCGGCTCCCTCGCGGGAGTCCCAAACCGCGGTACTAGAGGGTCTACACTCGCTCGAGGGTCCGAGCTGCCAGCCCCCGTCTCACTCACACTCCACTCGCTCGCGCCTACTCCCGCCGCCGGACACTCTCACCAGTCCAGTGCTCCTCAGCGTCACTGGTCCCAAGCCAATCTTCTCTGGTCCTGATAGCCAGCTGCCCTGGAGGTCCAGGGTGGGTGGCTGTCCCAGTTCCGGTGTCCTCTTCAGGCATGGTTATCCCAGATGAGTGCCCAGCTGAAATAAATATGGCAGGAGATCTTTCTCCTTTTAATGCCTTTATTAGAAATCATCTCGGGTGTGAAGAACCGACATGTCATGCACATGCCGCTGCTACTTCCAGGAGTGGCATGGAGGAGGAGGAAAAGTGCAGCTTTGTCCGCTGGTCTGCAGGCAGAGCTGGAGTTCCTGTCCTCACGGACTGGAGGCATTGGCTGTCTGGAGTGTGCCCAGGAGCGGAGCAAGGCGAAGGGCAGCCCAGGGCCACTGGGCTGGCTGAGGATTCCTCCTCTTCTGCCGCCTGCTCTGTAACTCCTCGGAAAGGTCAGCAGTGTGTGCAGCACTCTGGGCTGCTGGGCAGGCTGGAGCACAGGGCAGCCTCCTTCAGGCACGGCACTTCTGCCAGGGGAAGCGAGGCCGGTGGGTGGCAGTGACAGCTCGGCATGTCACATCTGCAGGAGCCAGTGCCTGACGCAGCTCTGGGAGGAAGTGCCTGCAATCCTGCAGTTCTGCACCGAGCCAGAGCAAAGGGGTGAGATGCAGAGTGTTTTGCAGAAATATTCAGGGCCACCAGGCCAGCCTGCTTTGTGCTGTCTGGCACACAGCAAGCGCTGCGCAATGCAGCTCTGAGCTGCTGGGACAGTAGGAATCGGGGATGTGCCTGAGGGTTTTGCTTGAGGAGTGAACTGAATTGGAAGGGAGCAGAATAATTTCAGTAGGCAATCCATGTTTTCTTCATTAATTTCAGAAAGAAAGTTTCAATGTGTCTCATCAATAGCACTGGCAGGACTTTTTGGCAAAATGCTTGTGTTTGATTCTTAGGATCAGAAGGAGAGGTGTTGGGAAAATGTTGAAGCGTAAAAAATGGGGCTTAATCTTGTGAATTCCCCTAGCTTTAGTAGGCAGTGCTTGGTCCCGTATACCCCCATTGCAGTGCTTAATGTGTGCAAGTGGCTATCTTGGCCTTGAGAATGAAGAGAGTGTTCCATCTAAGTAGGTAGCTGGAATGCATTCAAGGGAAAGAAAGTGGTTTAGGAGGCTCTTGACCAGCAAAGGAGAATTTGAGGAATGGGATATTTTGCAAACAACTGTGCCAGGGACTGGAGTTGTGTCTGTCATATTTGATCCATGTTTGAGCAGGTCCACGAGAAATGAAGAAAAGTGTATTGTTCAATGGGTAGGAACCTTTGAAAGAGAAACAATGGATTGGTCAATCTATGGGTAGTTAACCTTTGAAAGGGGAACAATGCATAATGAAACCATGTGTTGTTGCCATGTGGTTGGTATCGTGAGCCATCGTGGTGAAGCACAGAATAGAACTTGCCACTAGTTAAAGTTAGAAGATTAATTACAGTGCCAGGCACACGAGGGGTCTTGTCCCAAAGACATGTGCGAAGAATCACAGGCTCTGGCTCTTTATCTAAAAAAGTCTTACCTATTCATATAATTCCCAAAACGCCTAATACATATTCATTACCTTACCCACCTACCCCCACTTTGTAATAAAATGTATTCTAATTGAGTCCAAAGTTCCTTCACACTTGCGCAGTCTTTCACTTCAAATGGCTTGGTGGGTTTTAAAGTGGGGAGTGGTCTCCTTCTGATGAAGGCCAAGACATCTTCATCAACTTGACCTCATGTTTATGTATGACCTGTCAGCAGGCTTTCGAACCCCTTGGCTATAGCTCAAGTTTTGGGCCCCAGGTGCAGGCTACAGTCCTCTTCTTTTTCCCAATAAAATCTGCATCCCATCCTGCTTCTTTAAACATAGTAAAGACAGGCAAGTGATATATTACCCTAGCCTTAACTACTTTGCCTGCTAAAAATTAACTATCCCTTTTTATTTCTACACTTCTTGCTATACTCTTCCCCCCCTACCAAATCTAGTACACTTTTAACTCTTTCAGTTTTTTTAAATCCTTGATTCATTCCCCCCTCTTTCTATAGGGTTAGTAAATTCTTTTACTAATACACAGTTTCTTCCCCATCTAACCGAGTCGTACGGTAAGTGTCTTTCAAAGCTATACCATTAGCTCTTGGCAATGAATTCAAGACTGCCATTAGTCGTAGCATCCTCCAATTCCAAGTAAGTATTGCAATGGACAAAATTAAGCTTCAGGCAGCTAAAATGAGCAAAACAATAATTGGAAGGATTAGGGCATTAACTATACCAGCTGCTTTTGGTGACCATCCAAAAAGTCCATCCCAGCAATGATGACTTGCCTCTTGCTTTATGTTTTGCATAGCCCTACTAATTTCTTTTGCATCATGATGAACAGTTATTAAAATTTTGTCTCCATTCTCTTTAATTTTTCTCAAGATCTCCCTCAGATCTTGTAATATTTATGCCAATGGGTGCAGGTGATAAAGCGTGATGCATTTTGTAGTTGGCCTTTATCAGTTGGTGGGAGACAACTGGCTCTGAATATGTAAAATCACACTCTACAATGTAAACAATATTACAAATGCAAAAGCTGGAGTGATTTTTAACAAGTAAATATCTGTTTTCATTGTCTATTTTTACTGAGGCACAGGCAGTTCTCAAGCATACAAAGCCCTGAGCAGTGTGTATAAGCGCTGTTTTCTCAGTGATGTCTGGGTGGATGTCAAAGTGGCACACACCCTGTTCAGTATCTAAGCATGTCTTGGGCATCAATGGTATTCTTCCCCAGATGAATCCCTGCTGTTGACCAGTAACAGAGGATTCTAGGTTTACAGTTTGCCATTCTGGCCCATAGCCGATATGTAGAGAGGTAAAGTACTGCCTTCTCACGATTGAATCCTGATGCAGTGATAGGGTGGATAACATATCATTGTGGCTCTATGTATGCTTAGTGCAAAGACAGTGGCCACGTTAGTAATGGGGTCATAAGTAAAATTTACCATGTGTTGGAAATGGATTTGTAGAGCGTTCTCAGGGCCTGACTGAAGGCCCACACTGTATGCATCCGTATGCAAACTTTGAGACAAGAAATGGATGTGCCATGGAATAGGAGAGATATTGTTGAGAGAGAAATGGAGCCAGAAAAAAGTTTCAAAGGATGGCCCTGCAAATGAGACTAGATTCTTTGGAGAAATAGAACTATGAAAGATGCATTGCAGTGGGACCTACGAGGGGTAGTTTTAGGTGATTGGCTTTAAGACATCTACAGCACAGTGTGGCAAAAAGCTGATAGGCCGAGAAACACTTCTAGTGTACTGGAATTAGGAAATGATTGGCTTCTGATTGTGATGGCATAATTATAACATCTGTATTGTTTCATCTTTCTCATGAGACTGAAAATGGAATAAAAGTTTTTAAAACGCCTCTCCGTGGCCCCATCTCTGGGTCAGAAAAGGGTATTGTCTGACAAATTGATGTCCATGAGTGAGGCAGATAAATTAGCCAATGTGTCTGACTTGTTGGAAAGGCTCAAGGTAATTTTTGTAAAGTGCTGCTGAAAGAAGCGCAAATCCCAAGATGATAATTCCTGCAAGAACAGAGAAATTGTATTTCTACCCTTGTTGCTGGCTCAATCAGGTCAGAGATCTGACAATACTTGCCTCTTGTTCAAGATCAGTTAAGCCTCAGGGAACATGACAGGACACAAGATGTCCAATTTGCCTAGAGATGTTTATAAGAACCTTAAAGATCTGGTCAAATCTAATTCTTGTAATGTTTCAAAAACTGAGGTAAATGACTTACTATTATGCATTCAGAAGCAGTTTCCAGCTGCAGATGAAGCTTCTGTGTTATCACTCACCTTTGGGAACTATTAGGACCAGAACTCTACAATGCTTTTACCATAAAGAGAGATTGTCATGGTTTGAGCCTGGTGCAATGCCAGTGCCCCCATGAAAATACTTCTTCCTTGGTATCTGCTGTTAGATGTGATCAGAAACAGAGCTGAGCAGACTCAGACTCCATCTTAAGAATGAAAGGAAAAAAACTTTATGAACCTAGGACTGTAAGAGAAACGCACAGAACACAGGATGAAAACCTCCCAAGTATCCTCCTCCTTCCCCCACCAGATTTGCAACACATCACAGTAAAACAAAACCTTGGATTTTCAATTCAGTTACCACCCCTCAGATCACCCACTCTCAGTCCATCACCAGCCTTCAGATAATCAATTCTCAGTTCCTCGAGAAGAGAGGAGTCCCTCCTGCACCACAGACTTCCCCAGGAAACAGCTGAAACCTCTCGTGTTTCTGTGTCACATGTGGCACCACCCAGAGAACATTTGCCATCGTGACCTCTTCCTTCCATGTCCAGTGCTCTCACCACTGCACAGGGATCAGGGCTGCTTCTAGGGTTTTTTCCCTTTTAAGGATGCTTTGTCCAGTTCCAAAAAGAGCACAGTCTCTCTCCTTTTGGGACACCTGTCCCCCCCAGATTTCACCCCCTGGGGCCGAGGGGTCTCAAGAACAGAGATCATCTTCCTCTTCTTCTTCTCTGAAGACGAAGGGCATCCACCCTCCTCACCCATCATCTCTGTTCACGTCACTCCTTCACATCACTGCACTCTCCTGGCTCTGAGCCATTGCCTCCCCCTAAATGCAGTCTCTGTGTCACAGGAACACAAGTGGTTCTACCCATGGCTATACAAGAAAAGTTCATGCAAAGGCATGAACTTTTCTTGTATAGCCATGATGATGAACTCCATCATCTCCTCCCACCTAGGATTCTTCTCCAGCTTCTCTCAAATTTCTTTCACTTGCACCAACTTGCATCACACTCCCCCATTTCCTGCTATCCCAAACTCTATCTCTCATTCAACTCCAGGAGGATCAGCATTTGCAAGGTTTCCATCATCCACAAGAAGGGTTAAAAGTCCCAGGCACTGCTTGTCCATGAACTCCCAGGGCTGGCTGCCCTGCCGGGCATCCCCCCTTCTCCTTCACTCCGGCCACACTATCACAGGCACAGGTTCTTCCCCTCTCTCTCCCGCTCTCCCTCCAGGGTGGGGGGGGGGGGGGGGGCGGGATGGCTGCCGGAAGCCTCGCAGGGCTCCTCCACCCTTCTATCTCGCAGGGGCCTCCTCCCTTCTGTCCCAGGCCTGGCCTACCTCCTCCGGCCGCATGGCTCCCCTCCCCCGCCCAGCTCGGAGCTGGGCAGGGGAGCTCTGTGCTCTCTTCCAGGAGAGGAACTCAAGGGAGCTTCCCCCAGGAGTTCTCAGCTTTTACCCCCCCCAGTGTTCACAGAGGCGTATCCATGCCCTCAGTGGACAAACCAGGTGCAAATATTAAATTCTGGGCATCTATTGGTCTGACCACCGCATCCCAAAAACTCACTTCCTCTTAATCAAACCACGACAGAGCTCAAACAGCTGCTAAGTTGCCTCTGGTGTGTCCTAGGATGATTGATACATTTAAACATTCTACTGAACCTTGCACTTCCTTGGCTGCATCTGTGCCTACACCCAACACTCAGGCAGAGTCCCCAGACCCCCCCTCTGCACTTCAGCCATAACTCAAGACCCAGAAATTCAGACTGGGGCAGTGACACCTCCACCCCTGCCACAGCGGTGTGCCCCCCAACTTTCACCATTTTCCGAGCTGTGTCTGGGTCCCCCCCTGCCCCCCCAGCATGCGAACTCTTTGCCGCTTGTGAGAAAAGATGGGGAGAGAAAGAGGGGAAAATTTCTCAGTACTGGTGTCTCTGCTGGCAAAAGGGAGGATGATTTCTCTGGTAACATTACAAAGCAAACAGGTTCTGGTCACCTTGAAATTCCTCAGAGATAGTCTGTGAATTACAAGGCCATGGGGGAGGAGGAGAAGAGTAACTCTAGTGATTCCAGTGAGTCTTCAGAAGAAGAAGTTAACCTTTTACCTGCTGATCCTGCAAAACCAGAAAGGGAGCTTGGTCTATCCGATTTTGATTTGGGAAATAATTCAAAGAGACTGGCTGATTGGGCTGAGATAAGATGTAAAAACAGGCAAGGTAAAGACTTTTCTTCTCCTATTGGAGACTTGCTTGTAATGCCAGGTAGGTTTGGAAGGAATAATGCTAACCCCAGATGGAGCCCGTCTCCCATTATGATAGCAAAGAGTTAAGGAAAGAAATCAAAGATGGTGGCTTGAGTTCCTCGTATTTTAGCAGTGTGGTGAAAAGTAAATTTGACTCTTATGACCTAACACCATCAGATTGTAAGAATATTTCCTCTGATGATTTTGATGAACTCGCAGTATATTTGAGGGGATTTAGAATGGTGAAAGCATCTGAACAAATTAGTTAAAAGTTATGCTGGTGGTCCTAATGCTCAGCTCACAGCTGGTGTATTAGCTTGGTGATGCTCCAAAGGACAGAGCCCAAGACCAGGCTGAGGCTTTGTCTCGAGCTGTGCTTGGAGATATTAAAAAAGCAGCCCTTTTAACTGCACAGCCTGCAGGAACTCATGAGAATGCTCATTCTCTGATTCGGCAAGGAGAAACTGAATCCTATGGTTCTTTTCTGGGTCGTTTAACCCAGGCTGTTCAGAGGCAATGTCTGGATGAGGCAGCCCATCCACTTTTAATTAAAAGCCTTGCTTTTGCAAACACAAATGATGATTGTAAAAAAGTCATTTTGATAGTATAGGGATAAAATGTTTCTAAAATCATGGGATATTCAGCGGGGGCCGGAAAGAAAAGCATTTCTCTGGTAGGCCCTGGGTGTCACCGACATGTTTTATGAAAAATCCTTTCCTTAGGATTTTTCCCCTCCTGAGAAACTGAGAAGGGCCTCAGGAACAAACTGTAAACAATTCTTATTTGCTGCTGAGGAATGCAACAGGGGAATCTGTGATTGGTCTCATCTGGTTGTTTCCAATTAAGAGCCAAGCACAGTTCACCTGTCTGGCCGGTCTCGGTCTGGGAGAAGACCTTGTTATTCATTCCTTTTCTATTCTTAGCTTAGCATTGTAGTGAGATCCTTTCCTCTATTCTTTTACTATAGTTTTAATGTATTATCTATCATATAATAATAAATCAAGCCTTCTAAAACATCGAGTCAACTTTCTTGTCTCTTCCTTCATCCTGTGACCCTTGTGAACAAGACGACATATGGTGACCCTGAGTGAAAAAAGGGACATTACCACAGAAGTGGCTTCCAGCAAGGAGCTGAAGAACCAAAGATCCTGAAATTGGACAGAGTTCACAGCCAAGGCTGGCCACAGAGAGAACCTTTTGAAAAGTCTCCGAGACAAGATGTCCGGGAGTCTTCGCGGCACAGAGCAGCCTGCTGAAGCCCAGGGGACACTGTCACAAGGTACTGTTTACAGTTCCCTTCCTGAAAATGCTGCCCTTCGTGTAAGGCAGATTCGGATGTTGACAAGGGTGCTTATGGAGGCGGAGGTTCCATTCTCTCCCTCAGAGGAGAAACTTGTTGGCCTCTGGCAAAAATGGGGTCGTGAGGACAGAATTCCTATGCTGGAGACACATTTCTATGAGTTTTTCAGGTGGGCAAAACACCAAGGCTTTTTCTCTGATGTGCTGTATGCCTTTGATTCATATGTTTGGGAATGCATGGAATTAATTATCCGAGATCTTTTTTACCGGGAACTTGGATTTTTTCGGATTTATCAGTCGTTCAGAACTCTCTTCCCGGTTTTGAAACGGAAAGCATCTGCATATCAGTGGATTGCGAATGTGCGGGGGATGTCTCCCTTCTAGCTGGAGCTGGAAAAAGGGGAGTCTATGCGAATCCGCTGCCTGGAGGTCCCCAGCCCCCCCGAATCGGGGTGGGGGGGCGAAGCTTTGCCCGCGGCAGAAGAAAAGTTTTTTTCTGCGCCTTTGGAGCATGCTCCGACGGAACCGCTTCCCCCCCTCGCTGCTCTCAGGGGAGAGGTGAGCTGGCTCCGACACCCGAGCCGGAGCCACAGGCTCTGCCTCGGCCCGCCCTGCGGGAGGTGCCGGTCCCCGCGGCCCCTCCTGCGGCCCTGCCTCAGCCCGGGGCGGACCCATCGCCTCAGGCAGGGTTTGTCGGCGCTCCCGTGGCTTCGCCCGTGTTGCCAGGCGACGCACTCGACAGCGATCACCAAGAGCTCGTGACCGCGCCCCTGCCGCCCCCCGCGGCTGTCCCACCGCCTTCCGTGTCCGCTCCGCCAGCTTTGCTGTCTGCGCCTGCGCTGCAGCTTCCGGTACCCGGAGAAGACGCGGCTGTTGTCCCCAGCCCGGTGCGGAATGCGCTCCCTCCGGCTTTGCAGCCCCTACCGACCCCCGCGGCGGCCTCGCCTTCGGCTGCCGTGCCGGGGGAGGGGGCTGAGGTTGAGAGTCACCAAGTGGAACAATCATCGGAGCCGCCCGCGGCGGCCACCGCGGCGCCTGCGATCAGCCTGGATTCCCCCCGAGCTTTTCGGGCTGTCCCGAGGCTGCCCCTGTGGGGGGAGCTGGGACAGGGGAAGGGGATTCCGGCCTGCCCCTCCCTTGGGGGAGTGTGGCTCGACAGCTGATTGCGGGCTCAGCCCGTCTGCTTGCCTTCAAACTCTGTTTTTCGCGGGTCGACCCGGGTTTGGTCCGGGGGTTCCCAGTGGGGGTTGGAATGCCTGACTCCCCCCGCGTGCCTCAGCGGCATGGGGGAGGTGGCTCCTGAGCCTTCTTCCTCTGGTCCCCAGCCCACAGGGGGTGGTACCGAGGGGCAGAAAGAGAGAACACAGAGCCCGCTCCGTGGGCCGGGTTTGGGCAATTTGGCTCGGTTTCCTTGGCCAGGGCCTCTGCCCGGCCAGCACCTGTTGGGTTTGGGGGCTTTGCTTCCCCCGTCAGGACCTGGCCCGCCGTTCTGTGAGCCAGGTCTGGGGTCCCTGTTCCTTCCACGGGGTGCAGGGCCCCCCGCAAGGGTCTCAGTGGCCCCTCTCTGCTGCTGCTCTTTCAAAAAAAAAAAAAAAAAAAAAAAAAAAGGGTTGAAAGAGCTAGCAGCTCAAAAATATTTGCAAGCCTGTTTCAGGACAAAAAGGGACTTTCAGCAATGTCAAAGAGGAACATCTTCAGTTTGGACTTTTTCCTGAAACTCAGCTGTTTGGACTTGAAGCAATGAACTTCCCTTGTACTGTTTTTATATTTTCTTCTATTTTAAGATTGTTTTGGTGATGTGATGGGAATTTGGTGTTTTGCAGGTGAAGAATTTCCCTGATGGTTCCACACCAGCATTTGACTGATATTTTGATTGGCAACACATAGCCTCTCAGGTGCTTGTTCTTTCCTCTGCTTGGTCCAGCAGATGAAATTGCAAACATTTTTCTTTTTAATTTATTTAAAATAAAAAGGGTGAGATGTCACCGACATGTTTTATGAAAAATCCTTTCCTTAGGATTTTTCCCCTCCTGAGAAACTGAGAAGCCTCAGGAACAAACTGTAAACAATTCTTATTTGCTGCTGAGGAATGCAACAGGGGAATCTGTGATTGGTCTCATCTGGTTGTTTCCAATTAAGAGCCAATCACAGTTCAGTCTGGCCGGTCTCGGTCTGGGAGAAGACCTTTGTTATTCATTCCTTTTCTATTCTTAGCTTAGCCTTGTAGTGAAATCCTTTTCTCTATTCTTTTACTATAGTTTTGATGTATTAACTATCATATAATAATAAATCAAGCCTTCTGAAACATGGAGTCAACTTTCTTGTCTCTTCCTTCATCCTGTGACCCTTGTGAACAAGACGACACCTGGGAAAATGCTAGGCTTTACTGGATCATGCCAAACTGTGCCTGTATTTTCATTTATTGACTATGATAAATGATATGATTGTTCAATGCGATGATTGCTTGGTAATTGGATGTAATTATTCTTTAATCATAACAAGAATCATGAGAAACTATGTGGGATTTTATGGAAATTACAAAATCCCTGCATGGATGAAATCAATGCATACAATAGAACAATAAAACTTTAATAATGAACATGTAGTTATATAACGATAAGGGTATAAAAAATGTCTTCCTCCCAAACCCATGTCAGAATCAGATTTGGGTCTGTACCCCTGACGCTCAGATCTCTTCAATAAAAGCAGCTGCTTATAATCATTCCCTGATTATGTGTTTCTGAACGCTAGCAATTTTAGCTCTGCCAGAACAGCTCCCCACAGTTCCCCAAATGCTGTCTGCTTGTAGTAAGCTGGGCTGGTTTTACATGTAGCTAGGATGCAAGCTAATATGCTGGGGGAACAGCTTGCAAAAGCCCTTGAAACACAAACAAGAGCTATTGAGAAAGCCCTCACTGCTTTGCAAATTGATTCAGTTAAAGGCCCATGTTTTCACTGTCATAAGCTTGGACATTTGAAAAAGGACTGTCCTGAGGCTGCAGAAAATACAAAGACACCTAATGTCTTCCCTCGGTGCAGGAAAGGAAGGCATTTTGCCAATGTTTGCCGCTCCCAATTTGAGAGAGATGGAAAACCGCTGGCAGGAAACCCAGACAAGAACGCCCAGCACCATTGTGTGGAGAAACAAATGATGGCAGCTCAATCACAAGTAGATTCAAACAACCTGAAGGTACCTGGGGAAAACCTGGGCCAGGTGCAATCTGTGCAATCACCAGCAATCTCCCCAGGACCCCACCTTATTACCTCTAGGGGCACAATGTGACCTAGCAAATTCCAAATGAATATTGTTTTAGAAACTTTTGCCGTCAGTACATTCCCACAGGAGTTATTGGTACTTCACAAAAAAGACAAGACTTTTTCATGATAGGCAAGGCTAGTAATAAAATTCTTGGACTTTCAGTTTTTCCAGTTTTCATATCAGCTAATTGTAATGTAATTGCAATGCTCCCACAGTAATAAAACTAAAAACAACAATAGCTATTGCTATTGCATTTCCAATGACTAGAAATAAGCAAGTTGTATGCTGAGAAATGCTTTTTCAGAGTTCTGGCCAGGTGCCTTATATCCTAATAAAACATATCAGCAATGAACGGCCAGAGCTGACGTGCAGTCTGACACACCTCGGTCAAACCGTTCATATTGCAGGTATGCTGGACACAGGGGCAGACATCACTGATTTCTCGTGCATCCTGGCTGTGCAATTGGAATTTGGTGACACCCATGGGCGCTCTCCCAGGAATTGGAGGAGCTGCCTTGTGTCTGCAAAGTGAATTCATGATTACTGTTCCAGGTCCTGAGGGAAGGACAGCAACCATCTGTCCCTTCGTGGTGCAGAAGCCCATCACAGTACCGGGGAGAGACGTGTTGTCCCAGTGGGGATCAAAGGTAGACGTGGATTTTTGATGAAAACCACAGCAATGCCTGCCACGCTGAAATTATCATGGAAGACCAATACGCCAATTTGGATTGCTCAATGGCCTCTTGAACAGAAAAAATGGAATATTCTGAAAAAATTAGTAAATTAATAACTTTAGAAAGGCCACATAAAACCTACAGTCCCTGGCATTCCCCAGTTTTTGTCATTCATAAGAAGACTTTCGATTCTTGGAGATTGCTTCACAAGTTTAGGAAGATCAACAAGATCCTAGAGGACATGGGATGCAACATGGACTTCCCTCTCTTTCAGTGATTTCCGGAGACTGGCCTCTTCTTGTCATTGATTTAAAAGATTGTTTTTTCAACATTCCACTTCATCCAGAGGATGTTCCTCAATTTGCCTTTTTAGTTCCAGCCATCAATAGAGTAGAACCACTGCAAAGGTATCACTGGGACTTTTAGACGTAAGAGATGAAAAATTCGCCAACTATTTCTAATATTTTCTGGCAAGAGATTTATCTTTAGCCCTGTGGGACAATACCCTATTCCTGACCCAGAGATGGGGCCACTGAGAGGTGTTTTAAAAACTTTTATTCCATTTTCAGTCTCATGAGAAAGATGAAACAATACAGATGTTATAATTACTCCATCACAATCAGAAGCCAATCATTTCCTAATTCCAGTACACTAGAAGCATTTCTTGGCCTAGCAACTTTTTGCCACACTATGCTGTAGATGCCTTAAAGCCAATCACCTAAAACTACCCCTCGTGGGTCCCACTGCAATGCATCTTTCATAGTTCTATTTCTCCAAAAATCTAGTCTCATTTGCAGGGCCATCCTTTGAAACTTTTTTCTGGCTTCATTTCTCTCTCAACAATATCTCTCCTATTCCATGGCATATCTAAGTCAGCATTTCTTGTCTCAAAGTTTGCATACGGATGCATACAGTGTGGGCCTTCGGTCAGGCCCTGAGAACTCTCTGCAAATCCATTTCCCACAGTTTCCCATCTCCTGTCCCAGGAGCCCCTAGAGTTGCTACTTATTACTTACAAGAGTATCAGCTACAGACAGTGAAGGGGATGATTCACTCCTCCTTTTAACAGTCTAGGCCTCTGGCAATGGCTCTGTCCACAGTCTTCATGTGGGAATCCTCAAAATTAGAGGGTTATGGGAAAGCTGCAAAAGGCAGGCCTCAGAGACAGCAGAACTGTGATTAGAGCTAAGCAATAGCCATGAGATATGTCAGCAGAAAAATTACTTAAAAAGTAGAAAAGCAAGGACACATAGAACAATGGTCCGTGTATTAACAATTGTCTAGGATAACTTCCTAAGCTGCAGAAAAGTTTATCTAGCAAGATATTAGGAAGTTTGAAGCTTAATAATAGAGCTCTGTGCATTTGGTTTTAAGGTTTACAAGCAGGCATTGTATTTGAAATAAGCAAGCATTGTTTTAACCAAAGGTGCGTGTGCTTATAGTGGTTGGATGGAACCACTGTCAGTATGCTTTTCCTTTGTATGATTGGTCAAAAAAGTTATAAAGTAAGTTGTAACATTAAGTTCTTGGTCTGCTGCTTGGGATGTGAGCTGCTCGCATCTTCCCATTGTCATAGCCATGTAATGAGACTGATGCTGAAAAATAAAACAGCTCAAGGCACGTTCCACAGCAGTCCCATCCTGTTCGTGATTTGTACATGGACCCCGGCCGGCGGCAAATTGTGCCCCGTGTGAGGACTTTAGTTAGAATAGAAAATTAAAAAAGAAAATCGTGAATAGACGATTAAAAAGGAGAAAAACGTAGATAACTCGGTCGCCGGAGGCCCGGGTCGCTAGCAAGAGGAATAGATTGTCCCCTTTGTCGTCTGCACCTGATGTCCTTGTAAGTAATAAATAGTAATCTTAGAAGGTTTTGGGCTACGTGATGGGAAATCATCTATCTAAGACAGAATGGGATGGTTTTTACCGGCTTGAGAAAATTTTAGAGGATAAAGGACGTTCAAATATCTCAAAACATGAACTAAAAGACTTATTAATCTGGGTAAAAGCGAATACTCAAAATAGAGACTTGCGGTCTGCTTTTACTTTTAGTTTTTGGGACCATATAAACTGGAAACTTGATAATCTATTCACTCTCAAAAAGGAACAGACTGTGATCAAACTACTGCCTTTTTCTAGAGCTTTAATGGAGAGTTTTAAACCAATTGATCGTAATAGAGACTTTCTCGAACACCAAAACAGAACACCTGGTTCTGAGACATTAACTCCGAGTGGTGCTGAGCCGTCCTCCTCTTCTGGGGGGATCTCGGGTTTTGTTCAGGGATCCTCCCCTTCTGGTGCATCCACGGTTTCTCCAGGCATTGTGGACAGTACCCCGATCCCCTGGAGGGGGGAATCGGATCAGCTTCCTGCTTCAGTTGTGTCCTCTGTCTCTTCTGGGATTCCCTGCGTCAATGATGCTATGACAGGCTGTCCTCCCATTCCTCCGCGAAATCCTCCACCTCTGGAATGCCCGGGAAAGCGTTCGAGACTTTCGTTGCATTCCGAGCCTGTGGGGGTCGGGGGTCATGTTCTGGGAAGGATGGGAGTCACGCGGGTCCGGGAGATGAGAGCCTGGGGAGGCTTTGCAAATTAGGGGCTGCTGTTTCTGTGCCCTGTTCCTGTCCTAGACAAACTGCGGCTGGATCTTGTGCTGAGGTTGTGCCGGCAGGGTCTGCCGAGGCGAGCGCTGGGTCAGCTCTGCCCCACCGCCCCTGCCTGGCGGAGGGGCGGTGGGGGGTCACCCCTGCCGCTTCGTCTCCTTCCTGGGAAGGCACCCCCTCGGACCGAGTTCAGGAGGGCAAATTGCTTTGCAGACCTGAAAATTCTTTTTGCGTGGATCCCCCACCTAAGACTCTCCCAGGGTTTTTACCGTCTGTGGTTCCCCAGCCTCCGGATGCAGGCAGTGGGGGGGCTTTAGATTTATCTCTGCCTGCAGAGGAGCGAGCGGGGGCGGGGGGCACAGAGGCGTCGGGCAGCAGCCAGGGGCCGAGCGGGGCCAGGAGGGCTCTGCCCAGAGAGATGCATGGAGGGGAGGCAGGAGATTTTAGAAAAATTTCTGTGGAAAAACAAACAGATCGCTCAGAGACCTTGAGGTCTGTCTCATTTGCTGCTGGGGGGGAAACCAGCAGGTCGGGAGCACAGCTTGGAGCTGGGGATTTTCCAGCTGTATCTCTGCAGGCGGGGATACGGTGTGGAACTTGTAATAGCTCATTGGAAAAGGTCACAAATACGAATTCTGGGTCTGCAGCTCAAGAGCAGACCAATTCGTATGACCCTAATGAAACCAGATTTAGTGAATTGAGGTGTGATTTATCAGGCTCTGGCTCTCTTTCTGTAACAAACAAACACATTCCTCGGCTGCTACCTCCATTGCAGGGGGGGTTGGTGGGAATGTGGAGTCTTCCTCTTCTGCTCTTCCTGGCAGGGCTCCCGGGGAGGCGTGTTGCTCATGTGGCAGAGATGCCAATGACTTGGAGCTTTCCTCCCCGGTCCTTCTTGGCAGAGAGCCCAAGAAAGTTTGTTGCTACAGCAACACCTCTGCCAAGAAGAACTTGGATCTTGGCAGAGTTCCTGGGACAGCTGATGATACTGACTGTGCTACCTGTTCCCCTGCATCAGACACAAGAGTGGTGAGAGGGAAAAACAAAAAGCAATCTAAAGCAAAGGCAAACCTTCCATTGCAATTACCTAATTGGTCTAATATTAATCAAAATTTAGAAAAGGATTTGGATTCAAAGGAACAATTCCTTGCATTACCCGTAAGATATGGTCGTAATGATGTAAATCCACGATTTGAATCTCTTTCTCACCATGATATAAAAGAACTTCGTCAAGCTTTGAAAGAGAGTGGGTTCTCTTCTCCCTATTTTGATAGTGTGTTGAAAAGTATATTCAATTCTTATGACTTAGTCCCTGCTGATTGTCGATATGTGGCCTCTCTGATTTTAACCAATTCACAATATATTTTATGGGAATTACAATGGAAAAAACTTCTTAGGAAATTGGTTGAAAGATATGAAAATACTCCTTATGATGAGTTTGATGTTCTCCAATTAGCAGGTGATTCACCTTTCCATAGGCCAGAAAATCAAGCAGTGGAATTGCCTCGGACTGTACTAACAGATATTAAAGATGCTGCTAGAGAAGGTTTATTTTCAGTTGAGCCAACTGGTACCCATGTGAATGCTTATACCACTATCAGACAAGGTGAAACAGAATCCTGTGGTTCTTTCCTAGGCGGATTAACCCAAGCAGTTGAAAGACAATGTCCAGATGAACGAGCACGCTCCTATATTGTACAAAAACCTTGCTTCTATAAATGCTAATGACGAGTGTAGAAAAATTATTTTAACTCTACCTGATCAGTCTCCAGCTGTTACACAGATGCTAACAGCTTGCAGTAGGCTTACCTCACCACAACATTTTGCTAATGTGCAAGTTAATGCTTTTGGAAAACAAATTGTATATTCTCAAGAAAAGCTAGGAAAAACATTGGGAGATAAATTTGATAAGTTCCTAGAGGTACAAGAAAAAATTTGGGGAAATTCTGTTGGTACTGTACAGTTGGACTCTGATTAAAGGATTTTTTGTTTTGCTTGTGGTAAGCCAGGTCACAATAAAAAGAATTGTCCTACGAAAACATTCCAACCTAGGCAACTTTCTATTTGCCCTCGATGTCGGAAAGGGAAGCACCTTGCTAGGTTTTGTCACTCTCAATTTGACATTGAGGCAAACCATTGCCGTAAACTCAAAGAAGAGCGCGGATTACCACTGCGCCCCGACACACGTAATGGTACCTCCTTGCAGCCAGTTATTCAGTCCCATGGTATTGGTACCTCAGTCATTTGTCCCTCAGTCAACCATTCCTCAAATGGTCCCAGCTCAATACCCACAGGCACAAGGTTCGAATTGGCCTCCTCAAAACTGATCCAGCTTTTAAAAAATTTTTGTTATGAAAGCATTCCTACTGGACTTGTCAATCCTCCTCAACAAAGACAAGATTTTTTGATCATAGGTAAATCCGGAAATAAAATTTTTGGACTCTCAATCCTTCCTTCTATTGTTTCAGTAAATTATAATGAAGAGCTGGTGATTTTAACTCTAGCACTTGATGTTCCTATGGTAATTCCACGCAAAACACCTATAGCTATTGCATTTCCTTTACCAATGAATATGCCCAAGCAAAACAACTTTCCAAAAAATTCAATCACGTCCATACCTTTTTGTATGTCAGGTCCAGAAGTCTTTGGGTGCAATATTTAGACCGCAGCCGACCAACTTTGACTTGTAGCCTAACTCACTGTGGTAAAACAATTTATGTTACAGGCATGCCGGACACTGGTGCAGATGTCACTAATTTCTCACAAGTTTTGGCCCAGTGATTGGGATTTGGTAGTTCCTTCAGGTTCCCTTGCAGGGATTGGAGATGCTACTGTGTGTTTGCAAAGTGCATCCATGATTAACATTACAGGTCCTGAAGGAAAGACAGCAACGGCGCGTCCTTTTGTTGTTCAGAAGCCTCTCACCATCTGGGGGAGAGACCTCCTCTCACAATGGGGAGCAAAATTGGAGGAGGGCCTGTGATGGAAACCACATCGAAACCTGTTACTTTAAGGCTAACCTGGAAAACTGATCATCCTATATGGATGGATCAATGGCCTTTAAAAGAACAAAAATTAAAAATCCTTCAAAGATTGGTAAAAGAACAATTACAACAGGGTCATATCATCCCCACTAATAGGTTTTGGAATTCACCCGTATTTGTTATCCACAAGAAAACATTGTACTCCTGGAGGTTGCTTCATGATCTGAGAAAGATCAATGAAGTGATTGAAGACATGGGGCCCCTTCAACCAGGACTTCCTTCTTTATCAATGATCCCAAAGCACTGGCCCCTTGTTGTCATTGATTTAAAAGATTGCTTTTTCCACATCCCACGTCATTCTGATGATGCTCCAAGACTTGCTTTTTCTGTTTCCGTCATCAATCGAAGACAACCCGTGCAGGGATACCACTGGAAATCACTACCCCAAGAACTGAAGAACTCTTCTATTATTTGCCAATATTTTGTTGCACAAGCTTTGTCTCCCGTCCGACAGAAGTATCCAAGATCCATTGTTGTGGTGTGGGTTCAGTTTCCATTTGTATTGTTTTCCCCGTTGGTGTTGTTCTCCCCATCTTATAATGTTCTCCCCATTTTGCATCCCTAAACCTATGTTGATGGTTTAGCCCTGGTTTCCCCCTCTCCCTGAAATTGTTCCCTCCCAGTGTGGGCATACTGCCAAGCCCTTGTCTCCACCCCCGTTTCCATGGTTACCACCCCTCTTGTTTCTTTTCCCCTTCTCCCGGGCCCTGTCCATCTCCCGGGGCCCTGCCCATTTCTCCAGAAACTTCTCCCTTCCTCAGAGGGTGATTGGGCAGGTGCTCCGGGCCCCTCCCTAGCTCTTATATCATTAGTTTTCACCCATGTCAGTTATGTCCGATTCCCCTCCTCGGTTTCCCCCATTGGTTCTTGTACCTATGTTCCACCCCCTTTATATACTGCTGTTACTCATTGTCCTCTGCCTTTTCCCGCCTGGACCCCCTGGAGACAATACAGCTCTGGACTGCACCAGCCGAGTCAAGGTCCTCTTTTCTCTTAAGCTTCTCCGCTTTTGCCGCTCCTCTCGATATTGCTGCCCTGTCAAAGGTGCTGCCTGACGCCCCAGCGTATTAAGGTAGTGCCCCCACTGCTAGCTGCTGCTGTGCTCCCAGCTAGCCGGCGCCACCTCCCCCCTGCTCTCAGGGGAGTAAAGTGCACTCGACACAGCAGCGCGGCAGCTTGGCGCCCAACATGAGGTCTGAGGAGATCGCTGGACCCTGCGGCAGGAGTCAGCAGCCTCGAGAGGAGTCTCGCCTCCTTTTCATCGTCTGCCGCTTGCTCCGTGGACGTTAAGCTACCCTGTTCCGTGAGCAGACCCCGTTTTAGGGGTGGCCCTCCGGGCATGAATTGGAACAACACCTCCCACACCCAGGAGATCTTCCACGAAGACGCTACG
Source organism: Serinus canaria (assembly GCF_022539315.1). Taxonomy (NCBI): domain Eukaryota; kingdom Metazoa; phylum Chordata; class Aves; order Passeriformes; family Fringillidae; genus Serinus; species Serinus canaria. The sequence continues at coordinate 12,255,960 of NC_066343.1, forward strand.
ACCTGCAGAGTTTTTCCCCGTCTCCCCACCGGTTAGGGGTGAGTACAGCTCCAGCGCCCCATCTTTGTGAGCCGCCCTCCACCCAATCTCCCGGTTTCGCCCGGTTGAGTCAGAGGTTTTGCCCTGGGCTCAGTGAGATTGGGGCTGGTGATTGGGGTTTTTTGTTTCCGTTTTTTTTCTGTTTTACTCTGTGGGTTTGCCTTTGCGGGACAGAGATGGGTGTTAAGCTCTCTGTCCCCCTGAAAAGAGTCTATTACCAGTTGTGGGTACCCTTGGGGGGAGGGAGTTTAAAGTTGTCAAAAAGGAATTAAAAGAGTTGGTTTTATGGTTGTTCACTCAGTTTCCTGAAGTCTCCCCCGATTTAGTGAATGACATTAAATCCTGGAATTCGGTCGGAGAAAAATTAGCTCAATTAGATTCTCTGGGGAGATCAAAAAATAAAAAAATTAGTTTATTGGAGTTTCCAAATTATTACAGCATTAAGAGAACAGCAGCAGAAACTGAGAGAACAACCACCCCCCCATTCGTGTTCTCCCAACCCCCGTGTCCCAGACGTTCGTTCCACCCCTTCTCTCCCTAAGAATAGAAGAACCCTTAGGAGAGCAACCTGAGAGAGCACCGTGCCGGCTCCCTACCACCTGCTGGGCTCTCTTCAAGGCTCTCAGACCGCCCGCCTCCGAAGTCCTGGCCAGACTTCGGAGGACTCTTTCCAATCTCCCATTTCCTTCCCCACTGAGTCCCCAGTTGTAAACCCTAGAGTTAAATTTGCAGTTTCAGAGGGCATCAGCCCCCAGACCTCTTCAAAAGATGGCTCCCATGGAGCCCAAAATGGCGGCGACCGCATGGCTTTTCCCGCCATCAGTTTTTCTTCTCCCCATAATCCTTTCCTTTCTCCCGCCAACCCTTTCCCCGCCCCTTCCCATTTCTGTAACCCTGCCCCAAAATACATTAATTCTTCTTCCAATCCCCCGCCTTCCTACACGCCCCTTTCCCCTCCTTCTTCCTAAGCCCCGCCTTTTGCACACGCCCCTCAGGCGGAACCAACTCCATCAGCTCCACCTCCTAGCTCCGGCCTGGTTCCCACACCTGGCCCCTCCCCTTGGCTTCTGGGTTCCCACGCCCTGTCTCCCAGTTCCCACGCCCCGACTTCCAGGTGTGGAGATCAAGATGATTAGAATTCTACTGTGCCATCTTTAATAACTGCAGCTCCAGTCTCTTACCAGAGAGACAGTGAAGGGCCCACCTGAGCGCAATGGACCCCATTCCCCCACTCCACCATCAAGGAGTTGTGCAAGGCTCAAAAGGAGTTTTCCCGAGAGAGCGAATACTTCCGGGGACTCCTCTGGGCCTCTTTATTAGATACAAATGTAGTACCCGCCGACTTGCGGACGCTTTTTTCATCTCTCCTTAACCCCACTGAATTTTTGGTGTGGGAGGAGGCATGGAAAAAGGGGATAAGAGATATTCTTCCACAATTGTGGGAGAATCCCCAGACTGCCACAACCCTAAATGGTGAAACGGTTTGTACCGACCTACTGGTCAGGCTTGGGAATTGCCCCAACGGAGCTTTTCAGGCCAGGGTCATCCCCCGTTTATCGCTCCGGGAGAGTGCAAAGGTGGCCGAGCGAGCTTTCCTAGCACTCCGCCCTATCACCCAGGAGCCCACCTTTTCTAAAATTTTCCAGGGGCCAGGGGAACCGTTCATTCTTTTCGTTGAGCATCTCCGCAGGGCTATTGAACAACAAGTCCAGGCGGAGAGCGCTCGACTTGAAATCCTAGTGGAATTAGCGAATGTTAACGCTAACACACCCTGCAAAGCTGCAATCTTAAGTCTCCCGTTGGATCCACCACGAACCATCCAGAAGATGATTGAAGTCTGCCAGCGAAAGGTCCCATCAATCCTCAGGGAGGACCCCGGAGCAAGACCACCAGCCCGCCGGGTGTCCTTCACTGAGGCGGCAGACTTCAGCAGAGACGTGATGACCGCACAACAGACACCGACGCAGAGACGGAAGCCAAGCCAAGGACAGTGCCACCTGTGTGGTGATCCAAGCCATTGCATGCCTGACTGCCCCCTGCGAAACCAATTTTACGAATTCAGGAAGAGGCAGGCAGCATCCACAGAGGGGAATGAACAACTGTCAAAAAACTAAATTATGAGCGCAACCCCTCCATGCGCAATGATACAAATATGGCGCGAAGTAACATCAATAATGGGGAGAATTCAGGGAGAGGACCCCAATCCCGCACCTCAAACCTGACCACTTCACCAGACAGGACCTTCACACTTAACCAAACAATACCAACTATGACAACCTCTCTTTGTGCCTTCTCTTTCAGGTTGTGCCTCGTAGAGTCTCTTGTCATTGTAGACTCTCTCCACAAACCAGCGATGGTCGAGTTCCAGGCACCAGGTACCTGGCACCAACTCGGATGTAAGTGCGTTGTCGTGGGAGACACAAAATTCACTCCCCCGGAAATCTCCATCGTTCCGGGAGTGCTGCCGACACTCAGTGACAAATTCACCATAAACATCATGTGTATTCAGCCACCTGTCATTTTGCCCAAGGGTCAAATCATTGCACAAGCGATACCGATTTTTACATCTTTAATTGAACAGTGTGAGCACACATCAAACATATCACCACCTACACTCAACGTCAATTGGGTTCAGACTTTAAGTCTTGAGAAACCCCGGCTCACCTGCAAACTTACAAAAAATGGGCAATCGACAAAAGTGAATGGGATGCTTGACACGGGAGCAGATGTGACGATCATTCCCACAAGGGAGTGGCCGTCACAATGGGAATTGCAAAGCACTTCCGGGCGAATCCAGGTCATAGGGGGTTTCCAATTAGCTAAACAGTCAAAGAGTGTAGTGCAAATTATGGGGCCAAGTGGGCAATTAGCTTCTTTTCGCCCATTCGTTTTAGATTATGCGGAACCCCTGTGGGGGAGAGATGTTTTAGCCCAGTGGGGAGCTACAATTAACCTGCCCAAAGCTCCTCAAATTTTTCAGTAGCCACCACTGAAGAGCGCCCTACCCACAAATTGACTTGGAAATCAGACAAACCTATTTGGGTAGAGCAGTGGCCGCTCAATAAATAAAAATTAAAGGCGCTCACAGAGCTCGTGGAAGAGCAACTGAAAAAGGGTTACATCGTAGAGTCCATGTCAGCGTGGAATTCCCCCGTCTTCGTAATCAAAAAACCAAACAAAGACAAATGGCGACTCCTCCATGACCTCCGCCATATTAACAACATTATTGAAGATATGGGCACTCTCCAACCAGGGATGCCGTCCCCGACCATGCTCCCCCAAAATTGGAATTTGGCCGTTTTAGACATTAAAGATTGCTTCTTCCAAATTCCCTTTGACCCAGATGACGCTCAGCGCTTCTCCTTAACGGTTCCTACCATCAACCGTGAAGCCCCAGGGAAGAGGTACCACTGGAGAGTCTTGCCGCAAGGCATGAAAAATTCGCCTGTGATTTGCCAGCGGTATGTCTCTTTCTTGCTGTCCCCCGTTCGCGCGGCAGCAAAGAACACCATCATACTTCATTACATAGACGACATTCTAATTTGTGCTCCTGACGATGACACACTTACCCACGCTCTTGCCCTGACAACCGATGCGTTGACTTCTGCAGGGTTTTAGCTTCAAGTAAGTAAAATTCAAAAGATGCCACCCTGGAAATGCCTTGGTCTCAAAATCACGAAGCGGACCATTGTTCCGCAAAAATTGGCAATTAACATGAAAGTGTCCACTTTGGCAGATGCCCAACAGCTGTGTGGGGCTTTGAATTGGGTAAGACCTTGGCTAGGCATCCCTACAGAAGACCTAGCCCCCCTTTTCAATCTTTTGAAAGGGGGAGAAGAAATTAGTTCTCTAAGGACCCTTACCCCAGAGGCCGCCGCAGCCTTAGAAAAGGTACAAAAGACCATCTCACAGAGACAAGCACACAGGTACAACCCAGATTTGCCTTTCAAATTCATCATTCTAGGAAATTTGCCACACCTCCATGGATCAATTTTTCAGTGGGACCTGGCAGCAAAAACATCTCAAGACCCTGGCTTGAGGGACCCTCTCTTGATTATAGAGTGGGTGTTCCTCAGCCATCACAGGTCCAAGAGAATGACAAGGCCACAAGAGTTGGTAGCTGAGTTGATCCGGAAGGCTCGCTTCTGGATCTGGGAGTTGGCCGGAGTCGATTTCGCATGCATTCACATCCCTATCCAATTGAATTCTGGCAACCTAACAAAAGCCAGCATGGAACATCTTCTCATGGAGAACAAAGCTCTCCAATTTGCTCTGGATTCCTACACCGGATAAATTTCGATTCACAAACTGGCCCACAAATTGTTCAACGGTCAATTTAAATTATCTTTAAAAAGAATTCAGAGTCGGAAGCCCTTAAAGGCTTTGACTGTCTTTACTGACGCGTCCGGAGCATCCCACAAGTCTGTGGTGACTTGGAGGGATCCTCAAACTCAGCAATGGGAGACCGATGTTGCTACAGTTGAGGGATCACCTCAAATTGCTGAGTTGGCCGCTGTGGTCAGAGTCTTTGAGAGGTTTTCCAAGCCCTTCAATTTGATCACAGATTCAGCATATGTAGCCGGTGTTGTGTCCAGAGCAGAGAGCACAGTTCTCCAGGAGGTTCCCAACATGGCCCTCTTCAAATTGCTCTCGAGATTGATAGATCTGGTCTCCCGTCGAGAGCAACCATTTTATGTGATGCATGTGAGGTCACACACCGACCTCCCGGGGTTCATTGCGGAAGGTAATTGGCGTGCCGATGCCTTGGCCACCCCCGTTGAGATGGCCCCGCTTCCCGACGCCTTTCAACAAGCGAAGCTTAGCCACCAGCAGTTCCATCAAAATGCGCCCGGCCTGGTCCGTCAATTCCACCTGACGAGAGATCAAGCAAAAGCGATTGTGGCCACATGCCCACAGTGCCAAGCCTTCCAACTTCCCGCTATCAATGCTGGCGCCAACCCAAGGGGGTTCAACAGTTGTGAAATCTGGCAAATGGACATCACACACATTCCCTGTTTTGGCAAGTTTAAATATGTGCATGTCTCTGTTGATACCTTTTCTGGGGCCGTCTAGGCTTCTGCACATGCAGGAGAGAGGACCGCAGATGATAAAAAACATCTATTGCAAGCCTTCTCTGTGCTGGGCATCCCCAAAGAAATTAAGATGGACAACGGGCCAGGGTACACCTCCAGGGAGTTCCGAAGCTTCCTACAAGAGTGGGGAGTGAGCCAAAAGACCAGCATCCCTTACTCCCCAACAGGGCAAGCCGTGGTTGAGCGAGCCCACCAGAGCCTCAAACGGACTCTAGAACATCAAAAGGGGACTTTGAAAGTGGAGTTCCCTCAGATCCGACTCGCCAGGGCCTTGTTCACCATCAATTTCTTAAATTGCAGTTTTGAGTGCCTGAACCCGCCCATCGCGAGACATTTCAACTCCAACACTGCAGCCCGATTTAAAGACAGACCACCTGTCTTGATAAAAGATCCTGAAACATGAAAGACTGAAGGGCCCTTTGACGTGGTGACGTGGGGTCGTGGGTATGCTTCCGTATACACCCCCGCCGGGCTCAAATGGGTCCCTTCGAAATGGGTCAAACCCTTCCTTCCAGGGAAGACACACAAGCCCAGCGCCTCTCCACAAGTCACTCAGCCAGCTTTGAGGCGCAAACGTAAAGTTTGCTTCATGTCCAGTGCCCCCCAAGCTGAACCATCCCCCCCAGAGCCCTCAGTTTTAACCTACTTTCTTTGTTTATTTAATTTGGACCCCGACTCTTCAGTTTAAGCATGTTATTATTCTCATTATTTTCATTCTCTTATGTGATATCCTGAGTTCTTTAATTCTGTATAAGCTACTCCTTCGTTTCCTATCTACCTCCACACCACAAATGAACCGTGTCGCAGTTCCCTCTCCTGAAAGCTCTCACCAAGAAGTTTGCAGTTCCGAAGACCACTGACGGAGCCGAAGCCCAAACATCATCAGACTCAGAAACTAAGCTTTAAAGACAATTTTTTAATTTATTTTACAAAACAAAAAAGAGGGAGATGTTGTGGTGTGGGTTCAGTTTCCATTTGTATTGTTTTCCCCATTGGTGTTGTTCTCCCCATCCTATAATGTTCTCCCCATTTTGCATCCCTAAACCTATGTTGATGGTTTAGCCCTGGTTTCCCCCTCTCCCTGAAATGGTTCCCTCCCAGTCTGGGCATACTGCCAAGCCCTTGTCTCCACCCCCGTTTCCATGGTTACCACCCCTCTTATTGCTTTTCCCCTCCTCCCAGGCCCTGTCCATCTCCTGAGGCCTTCCCATTTCTCCAGAAACTTCTCCCTTTCTCTGAGGGTGATTGGGCAGGTGCTCCGGGCCCCTCCCTCGCTCTTATATCATTAGTTTTCGCCCGTGTCAGTTATGTCCGATTCCCCTCCTCGGGTTTCCCCATTGGTTCTTGTACCTATGTTCCACCCCCTTTATATACTGCTGTTACTCATTGTCCTCTGCCTTTTCCTGCCTGGACCCCCTGGAGACAATACAGCTCTGGACTGCACCAGCCGAGTCAAGGTCCTCTTTTCTCTTAAGCTTCTCCGCTTTTGCCGCTCCTCTCGATATTGCTGCCCTGTCGAAGGTGCTGCCTGACGCCCCGGCATATTAAGGTAGTGCCCCCCGCTGCTAGCTGCTGCTGTGCTCCCAGCTAGCCGGCGCCGCCTCCCGCCCGCTCTCAGGGGAGTAGAGTGCACTCGACGCAGCAGCGAGGCAATCCATGATTCTACACTACATGGATGATTTGCTCATCGCAGGTCCAATGCAGACAGAGATGGAGCAAACCCGTGCTAGTGTCGTTGCTGAAATCCAAAATGCTGGAATTGAAATTTCTACAACAAAAATCCAAGAAGTTCCACCCTGGAAGTATCTGGGATGGAAGATGACTGAAAAAACAATTACACCACAGAAGGTACAGCTCCGGACCAGTGTCAACAATCTGCAAGACTTACAACAGCTTCCAGGAGAAATCAGTTGGGTCAGACCTGTTTTGGGAATTACCAATGATGAACTGGGTCTACTTTTCGATTTGCTGAGAGGAAGTTGCGACATCAACTCTCCTAGAACTCTGACACCTGCAGCTCGTGCAGCCCTTGACAAGGTCATGGAAGCTCTCCAAAGACGACAGGCTCATCGTTGTATTCCAGAGAAGCCTTTCTTTTTTGCAATTTTAGGAGAAAAAATGCAACTTTGTGGTCTCATTTATCAGTGGGACCCTTCTGAGATAGATCCTTTGTTGATAATAGAATAGATTTTTCTTCCCTACAGGTTTCCAAAGACTATTTTTACAGTTTTAAATTGTAATTAAGGCCAGAACAAGATTGTTAGGTTTGGCAGGTCAAGAATTTGCAGTTATCTATTTACCATTGAAAAAAGATGATCTTAATTGGGCAATGCAAAATTCTGATGATTTGCAGTATGCATTGTTGAACTTCCCAGGTGTTTGTTCTGTTCATTACCCAGCTCACAAATTATTGCAAGCAAAACTGAGTTCTAGAGAGAAACCTAAGTTAAGTGAAGAACCATTAAACGCAGTAACTCTTTTCACTAATGGCTCTGGCAAGAGTCACAAATCAGTTGTAACTTGGTTGAATCAAAAAACAAATACTTGGGAGTCAGACATTCAAACAGTAGAAGAATCTCCTCAGATTGTTGAGCTTGCTGCTGTGGTTCGGGCTTTTCAACTCTTTCCACAACCTTTTAATTTAATCACAGATTCTGCTTATGTTGCTAATGTAGTTAAAAGATTAGAAGGATCAGTTTTGAAGGATGTTAGTAATGACACTTTATACCATTGGCTTTCATGTCTTTATACAACTTTGTAATACAGAACTAGTCCATATTTTGTTTCTCACATTAGGGCTCATTCTTCGCTTCCTGGATTTTTAGTGGAAGGAAACGCGAGAGCGGACAAACTGACAATGGTTATTTCAAACACTCTGCCAAACATTTTTGAACAAGCTAAACTGAGTCATGCCTTCATCAAAACGCACAAGCACTTGGGCGAATGTCTCAGATTTTCAAAAGTCAAGCCAAGGCAATCATCAGTATTTGTCCTGACCATCAGCTTGAGAAGCCTCCTGTTTCTACAGGAGCAGTCAACCCATAAAGTTTGCAAAGCCTGCAGTTATGGAAAACAGATATCACTAAATACCCTTCCTTTGGTAAATTTAAAAACATTCATGTTTCAATGGACGCGTTCTCTGGGGCAGTTTTTGCTTCCCTTCACACAGGTGATACGGGTAATCATGCGTGTCATCATTTTTTGCAAGCTTTTGCTTCCTTGGGTGTGCCCCAAGAAGTAAAAACCGACAATGGTCCCACATATATATCTCAAAAATTGGCCACATTTTTAAAAGAATGGGGTGTTCGTCACATCCTTGGTATTCCTCACTCTCCCACAAGTCAGGCAATTATTGAGCGGACACATCAGACATTAAAATGTATTCTTGATCAACAGAGGGGGGGAGTAGAGGTCACACCACAAATGAGGTTAAACAAAGCTTTTTATGTTTTTAATTTTTTAAATAGCTCTGTTGCAGAACCTGATCCACCAATTTTTAGGCATTTTTTAAATAACACACAGGCAAAGCTGAAAGAAAATCCCCTCTGTTTTAGTTAGAAACCCTGAGACGAGACAAATTGAAGGTCCTTTCCGACTAATCACTTGGGGCAAAGGGTATGCTTCTGTCTCCACAGGTGCAGGAATTAAGTGGGTCCCAGCCAAGAACGTCAAACCATAAGGCACCCCAGAATGTGTTGATGAGCCAAAACCGAGGAAGCAAGTACACAGACATGAGCCGAACAGAGGGAACCCGGGTCATGCCTGATGTTCCTTGTTCATTGGTGGAACTTGCAAACTCTAATTTTCTGTTTTTTACTCTGTGTGTGTCAATTGTTAGCTTTGTGGAGCCTGCAGTTTCTGATTTTGTGTTAATGCTATTTATAAGTGTGTCAATTGTATGTCAAATGTTTGTTTCGTAGAGCCGTCTTTTGGCAAAAGTTCAAGGTTTTGTTTTGTTTAAGGAAAAACTTTAAAATTGATATATATGTAAGGATTCTGCCAAAATTTAGCTCATGAATAAGATGGAGCAAATGCAAGTTGTATGTTGGTTTAGTGGGTTTTAATTGTTTTTTGTCACGCAGATTTGCCTGTGGAACAACCAAAGACAAATGTTTGGGTGACCTTAGCCAAGGCAGCAGGCTCAGATACCATATGTTTGTCTAATTCAGAACCAGAAAAGCCTTTCTCAACCTGTCTGGTAGGTGTGCCAGTAAATTATTTGCCTTTGATTAAAAAATAATCTAATGGTAAGCTTGGTGAAATTGATAATGGGAGCAATCTTATATTGAATTGGAACATCTGGGTCAAAGAACTTCCCAAAGCAGTATCTGAACCACAAGAATTGGAAATCCTTGGTTCTTTAACAATGGATTTTTGCTTTACCTTTATAACCACTGACTGGCGAGAAGGTGATCCTCCAAAATACAATGTTACTCCCCATTATTTTGCATACAGAAATTTAAGTTTTTGCTGTAATTATTCAAACAGTTGGGATGTGCTTTCTGAGGCTGACCAATATCCACGACAATTGCCAAAAGGATATTGGCTCATCTGTGGAGATAGGGCTTGGCAGGGCATTCCATCACGCCTTGAAGGTGTCCCATGTAGCATTGGGATGCTCACTGTGATAGCACCTACGGCTAAAGCAGTCATGAAAAAGAAACATAGAGGAACAAGATCTGCTCATCATTATGATGAAAACTGTAGGAGTGATTTCATGCCTTGGAAAGCTGCAAAAAGGGTTTCAGCAGGTTTGTTTTTACCTCAACTGGCTTCAGCAGTGTCATTGAACCAATTGGATCGGGTTGGATGTTGGCTGAGTAAACAGACAAATGCCACATCCAGTGCAATCAATGATATGTTGACTGATGTTAATAGTGTTAGGCACGCTACCCTTCAAAATAGAGCAGGAATTGATTTTCTTTTACTGGCACAAGGACATGGTTGTGAGGAATTTGAAGGATTGTGTTGTATAAACCTGTCTGATCATTCTGAATCCATCCACAAAAGCACACAAAACTGAAAGATTTGACAGCTCAAATTAAAGAAGATGGTGAGTCCTGGTTAGATGACTTGTTCCAACAATGGAGCTTTGCACCTTGGCTAAGGGAACTTTGTAAGATAGGTCTCTATGTATTGGGTGTTCTGGTAGTTATATTAGTAGTAGTACCTTGCATACTCCGGTGTCTGCGACAAATGATGAAAAAAACTATCAAAGAAGTTTTTATCGTACAAGAGAGAGGGGTAGGAAATGGATGCACAGAGAATTCTCAGAATCTTACCGAGATGGTGGATGAAGGTATAGATTTAGAAGAAGGTTTCGAATAAGACCTTGGAACCGACAAGACTTTTTCGAACAATGACTCGTAATTATTGTCAGGCATTATTTATGCCCTTTGACCTGACTGGACCTTCACAGCGTTAAAATGCTGTGTTGTAATATAGCAATGCTTAGAGCAAGCTAAAAAATGGTTTAAGTAAGTAATAAGCAGAAATGTTAGAGCAAGGCTACGAAACACTAGTAAACAATGACACGGTTACGAAGGTTTCTTTATTGGTGAACCAAGAGGGGGAATTCTGGGAATCCATAAAATTAGAGGGTATAGGAAAGCTACAAAAGGCAGGCCTCAGAGACAGCAGAACTGTGATTAGAGCTAAGCAATAGCCATGAGATATGTCAGCAGAAAAATTACTTAAAAGTAGAGAAGCAAGGACGTGTAGAACAATGGTCCATGTATTAACGCTTGTCTAGGATAACTTCCTAAGCTGCAGAAAAGTTTATCTAGCAAGATATTAGGAAGTTTGAAGCTTAATAATAGAGTTCTGTGCATTGTGTTTTAAAGCTTACAAGCAGGTATTGTATTCGAAATAAGCAAGCATTGTTTTAACTAAAGGTACGTGTGCTTATAGTGGTTGGATGGAACCACAGTCAGTATGCTTTTGCTTTGTGTGCTTGGTCAAAAAAGTTATAAAGGAGGTTGTAACATTAAGTTCTTTGTCTGCTGCTTGGGATGTGAGCTGCTCGCATCTTCCCATTGTCAAAGCCATGTAATGAGACTGATGGTGAAAAATGCAACAGCTCAAGGCACGTTCCACAGCAGTCCTGTCCCATTCGTGATTTGTACATAGCCCCTGGCCGGCGGCATCTTCATTTTTATTTTTATATTCCTCTAGGCTGGAAATCCTCATCACTGAGTTTTGGAACTCAGGAAATTTCTCTGACTGCCCTGGAGGACTCAAGACCCTGTCAGGGGACTCGGAGACCTTGGTAAAGAGCCCAAGACCCCTATACCTTTGATCTTGACCCATGGAAAAAATTACCAACCTTATATATGAGGATTTACAAGCAACGAAATTTTAAATAGAATGACAGTGAATTTATCACAGGGTGAAAAATAGATTTTTTGGGGGTTTTTAGAATGGGGGTTCAGGAGGCAAGATGGAGGAATCTGGGTGTGTCCAGTCTTCCTCCTTCTTCTTTTGGCCTCCATCTTCTGCTGTGATGCTGGAACTTTTAGATTGGTTTAGAGTAGAAACTCACTGTCTAACACTGGTGATAGGTATTGGGAATTTATGGTAAATAATGTACACATAGTTTTTAGTACAAAAAGATAACACCACCTCTGAGGCAGGCAGTGTGCCACAACCCAACCTGCCAGACAGACCTTGGCGGGTCGGAGAAAGAATTTGATAGATAAGAAACAATAAACAACCTTGAGAACAAGAAAAGAAAAAAATCTTGACTCCTTCTTCAACTACCGGGCTGGGAAAAGAGACTTTCTAATGCATCTCAGGGTCACTCTGATCAGCAGAGATTCTGAGACCTGACAAGCAGCTTTCCCAAAAACATCTGATTTTTAGGGTTTTCCCACAATATACTACATAATACATATTTTATTAAATGTAAGAAATAGAATATATAAAACTAAAATACTATATAATACTGTAATAAATAGAATATATAAAATGTATCCTTGAACTTTTTCTAAGCCAGCAGGCCTTAGCAGCGAGTTCTGAGCCAACGTGTGGCTCTGCTGCCATCCCAAATCTGCGCTTCCCTTGCCCAGCCTGAGTGCAGGTGGGGCATGTGCTGGGCACGGCTGGAGATTTTCATGGCCAAAATCCTCTGGCATTTCCATCTGCTCATGGCTTTGGGTAGCACAAATAACAACACATCCATCTCAGTTGACAAATGGCATTTCTTACAAATTGCTACAGCAGCGCTGACAACATAGAACTATACAGATCTCAGTTAAAGTTTAAAAAAGTAATTGATTTGATTGTTATAGCACAATTTTTTAAAACATAAAAACATCAACTTCTGTTAACAAAAACTAATTTATTGAAAACCTCTACAGACACTCACTATACACAAAGATCAGTGGAAAATGAACATCCTAATTAATTGCATATTACGACAAGCATACAGCCCATATATAAACATAAAAATATCGGTATCTCCCTCTGATACCAAGAACTCAACAAATAGAATTCCACCATTATACCACTCCATACGCATTTAAATAGAACTGAATACATATATAACCACCACAATATACAGATATGAATAAAAATTAAATGTAACATATTACCTTCCAGAAACAGATACATAAAACAAACCTATAAGTAAAGAGACAAACAGCAAAACCAATCTAAATATCTGTACAACTGCATCAATACTAATATACAGCTATACATGTAATACTATGCTATATAGTATTACATATATAGAAATAGATCTATACAGGTAAAAATATAAAACCAGACATAAATACCAATAAAAATACCAACATAGCTATTTAAAAAGACATATACCAAAAACTACATCAATACAAATAGATACCTACACAACCGTATACATATGGAAATCTAAGCACAGATATTACAACATGCATCAAGAACTAGATACATATGTGGCAGTGAGGGTTTGAAGCCCTGCCTGTGGTGATTTGCAGAAGCAAACAAACTCCACAACTTATGTGAAAGTTGTAAAGCCAGTATGTTTATTACAGAGCTAGAGGCATGTGGGAATCATTCACCTAAAATGACATGCCTACCTTTGGGAACTCCAGATCCCCTTTTATTTCCCTCTCAAATGCATATGCATGCCATTTCACAATAGGTTCATACATATTCATTCCACTGCTTTTGCCTGACACCTGCTGCTAATTCTTCTTTAGCAGAAAGAACTCCTTGGTCAGGTTGCCCTGCTCTGTCTGCCCCGCCCCCTCCCGCCCCCTCTTATCTCTTGTCCTTCAGCTGAAGCTGTCTCTCCAAGCAATCTCTCCAAGTCTGCCTCTTGTGCGAGCAGGCAGTCAGACTTAACAGCAAGCTACAGACTTAACTTAAAGATGTGCATTTCACCTAAATCAAAACGGACTTCTACTCTGGAAAATTTCCACTCTGCCTCAGTGGCAGTGGTGATTTGGGGATGTTTGGTCTCTCCCTGCCTGTGGCATTGGTGGTTTGAAGATTTTTGGTCTCTGTCTGAAGTTGTTTGCCCCCTGTCCTGCCATGGCAGTTAATAATTCCAGATTCTTCCCCTTCTATCCTCAAAGATCCGGCCGCTTGTCTGGAGAGTTCCCTGTCAGTGAGGATTTTTCCGTTTTGCCATTGGTCTGTGTCCTTCCCGCTTCAGGTTATGTTTACAGCAAGCCAGGAGGCCCCCTCTTGGATTTCCACCCCCCTCCTGCATAAAAGCCGCTGTTTCCCTCTTTTCCCCGCTCTCTGCCACGGCCCCCCCTTCCAGCTGCATGGCTCACACACCCCACCGGCACCCACCGCAGCACAGCCCTCTGCAGCCAGCACCGCTCTCCACTGAGAGAGAGAAGATCACCCGCGTGGCATCAGCTGCCCCGTCCCGGTGACGGGAAAGCCGCCGCCGCTCCCGCGCTCCCTCCCCACTGCTCCCCCGGCACCGCTACAGCTCCTGCCCAGAGAGACAAAGAGAAGAGAGATCGCTTGTACCGCTGGCACCGCCCGTGTGACCGATGCCGGCACTGCCCTTCCCCACACGGCTCCTACCGTGGGGGCTGTTACGAGCCATCCCTATGGACAGGCTTTGTAGATGTTCTTTAGTTTGATTTCAGGGTGCAAAAAACTGACACGGTACAAGGGGGTTTGCAGATTAATCAACACAATGGACTTCATTGAAACTCCTCAGCAAAAATGCATTGGGGAGAAATTAGGAGAAAAGAGAAAAATGAGGAAAATAAGGGAGAAAAGGAAAAAGGGGGTTATAGTACCAAAATGTGAGAATGGCGGAGGTTCTTTGGTGTCCAGCTGAAGAGGTTCACCAAGCCACGTCTGGGGAGATGTCAAACCGCAGTCCATTCGGGACTCTAATTATACTGTTCTTGATGAGGGGGAAGGGGCTTATTTCGGAACCGAATCTATGGTACCTTCTGGTAGAAAGAATGGTATTTGGAAAAGGGGTACACACAGTCCACTTTGCAATGGACAGAGGCCATTGTCTTTGTGGTCCAGTGACCGCAGTCATCCATCTTGTTTTGGTCAGCTCGCCTCCCCCCGTGCATCTCCCCCGGGCTGGGGGCTCCAGTCCCAGTCCTTGGAGAGTGTGAGGGAGGCCTTTTCTCACATGGGGATTGCTTGGGCTTTTCTCTGGTGGAGAGGCTTCTGTCATCTCAGCTTGTCTGTCACGGTGGTTGTAGATGAATGTGAGGGGTCTTCTGTGGGAGACCACTCAAAAGCTCAGGAAAAGTCCAGCCAGGACAAGAGGTGGACAGCGTCTAAGGCTATTGGTGTGAAGAGGGCACAATGCCCCCTTCTTCTCATTGAGCTTGGTGTAGCGTGCAGGAGACTGCACCTGTGGAAACAGCAACTTAGCAACGCATTCAGGTCATGAAGCCCCCTGGCTTGGTGGGTAACTTTCCACTGTGTCTATGAGTGGGACAAAGGGGATCTTCTGAGCAGTCTCTCAAAGAGAGTTGTGAGGCAGATTGAAAGATATTTCGGACAGACTCTAACAGGGGGTCTTGTAAATGATCAATTCGGCAGCCAAATTTATAAAAAATTTTTATAACTTGATTAGATTGACAACCAAAAGTAGAATATTATAAAACCGCCACAGCCAAGACAGCATCAACCCCGGACTTTGACGATGGGTGAACCTGGTTCAAACTGACGTAGTGTCAGCGTCTCCCCAGAGTTTCACACCAACTGCTCCAGGTAGCCAGCTTATATACAGTTTATTCCGCCTGGAACAGAAATTACCTAAGATTTCTGTAAGTCCCTACATATGTATAACAGGAGCTATACAGATTCAGTCCCGTACAAAAGTTAGTCCATAGGTTTGGATGGCTGTCTGAGCTCCTCAAAATGGTCCTCTTTTCAGTTGTAGCCAAGACTTTGCCATTCCTCGATGTAATCTCTTCCAGGTGCTGTTCTGCGAATGTTCTGGACATTCCTGGGACATGGCTGATGATTGCCCAGGAAGGACTCATTCATTCATTAATAGCCATGATTTTATCTGGGTGAGTCCGGGAAATCTTTTGAATAGAGAGGAAGGCCCAGCTTCTGGCCATGGGCAGAGGCATGGTTGGATCTTTATGATTTTTATACTGATACAAAGCATGAACTATCTCTATCATATATTACAGGGGGATCTCTGCTGCTGCTGGTACGGCCCCGCCGAGGGGGAGAGACTGCCACTGCCACCGCCTCTGCTGCCCATGAGGTTGCATCACCTGCCTCACTTCATCGCTGCGCCTGCTGCAGGAAAGAATAACTCCTGTGCCATGCTGCTGGTTCCAAATGGCACTGCCCCAGTGCCAGGGTCTCTCTCTCTAGCCGGTCAGAGTGACCCCCGAGAAAAGTTCGAAAGTCTCTTTTCCCAGCCTGGTGCTTGAAGAAGGAGTCAGGGCTCTTAACTTTTTCGGTCTTAAGGTTGTTTATTTATCTTATCTATAAAATTCTTCCTCCCTGTCCAGCCGAGATCCATTCAGCAGGACAGTCAGAGGCACTCCCAAATCCCTCCATCTTGTCACCAGAAACCCCTATACCAAAAATCCTAAAACCTACATTTACACCCTGTGAGTACTTTATTTTTTCACTATCTAAACTGCCATAGCTTTTATCTCTTCATGCAAAGGTGTTAAGTTGTTCTGTGGTTCGTAATCAAACCCGCTGGTGTTCTGGGCTGTGTTCCAAGGTCTCTGAGCCCCCTGGCAAGGGTTCCAGGAAACTCCGGACTCCCTGAGGGATGTCCTGAGTTCTGACACCCCAGCACCGCTTCTGCGTGGGAATAAAATAAAGCAGCTCGAAGAAGCAAGCAGAGAGTCCTTCCTTTTTCCTTTATCTCAATCCTTCAGGTTGAGTCCAGGTTTAGCAGACGCCTCGGTGGTTTAGGACTAGCCAGTGGCTGAACTGCGACCCTGCTTGCCTGTGGTTTAGGCAGGGCAGAGCCTCTCCTGGCGAGCGTGCCGGGTGCCTTCTGTGACTGGGACGTCACATATGCACACAAATATGTAACTGCAAACCAATGTGTATGCAGGTATCTATAGGTACATATATACATAGTGTTGCAGTGAGTTATTCTAATATTCAAATAAGAATAGCAAAATTATGTATTAGACGTAGTTATGCTAAGGATTGTAACCCAAGTAGGCCCTTGGCACAATATATGTGAACTAAAACCAGTGTTGCAAGAAATCAGTAGAGCATGATTATCTAAAGAATGTGCAGTAGAGGAAGAAATTGTCATCTACATGATGTATGTCCCTAAGGAATGTTCTGTTAGAGATACAATGTAACCGTTAGTCAAGGAAAGCTTAGAGAAGTATAAAGAATCCAGTAAGTTTGCAGGGAAGCGGGGACTCTGATTTTGGGACGCTAGTCCGCAGAGACCCCCAGGGCCCTCAATAAAGCACCGCATAAAACAACTTTGTTGTTTTGTGTTTTACTCTCTTTGGATACGGGCAGCAGTGACAGAACCAACACCAGCCGTGAGGTCACAATGGAGTATGCCATACATTTGCATTCTATTTCTCAGAAATCATTAAATCTGCATAAATTGCTCAAGTCTGCACAGGTAGTCTCTGAGGGTCTGGTTGGGGATCTTTAGAGACCCTGGGTGTTTGCTGAGCTTTTGGCCTTTGCTTGACCTTTCTCTGTGGTCTCCCATACAGTAGTCATTTTCACCTTGGTTATCTGAGCTGCAGAATATGTCCTTGAACAAACTGCATTGCTCTGGCTTGGCTTGGGACATAGATGGTTTTGGAGCTTTCAGTGATCCACTACCCACCACTTCCACTTAAGCTATTTGTAACAATCGCCCACAAAGATACTTTCAAGATTTGTCTTGGAAGTCTCACTTCTAAAACTAATTTTCTTTTCTATGAAAATAATGGTTGTTATTACAAATATTTGCAAAACATCTCATGAAAGCTGAAATACAATGAATTATCACACAGAAAAAAAAAAATGCAGACATCAACAATTCCAACATGGGTTATAAGTAATTGTCAAAGCCTTTAGAGGTCTGGTAGCCATGAGGGAAGCCAGTCCCACCAAGAGTGGGGACATTTAGTCTTCTCCCATTCTTACATTCCCTTTTTGATTGATGATATTCCAAATTGCTGGATGTCAAATCAGTCAGCATTCTTGTCACAAATCCAGCAATTTGTAACTTTTATACTGCATTCAAGGCAGTAGCTGTCTTTAGCACCATGTCTTTGGTTCCAGGAGTACCACCTGTTACTTTCAGATTCTGCTCGGGGATAACCAGTGACCTCCTCTTTGCTCTACACATGACCATGTGCAGCACATAAACTGTCACTTCTTTCCCATTTATTTTCAAGTATATTCTATCAAGCAGGACCATGGTGGCTCCTGCTCTGAGGTGCACTGGTCATCCCTCGAGTACATAGTTTAATTGTTTTTTGAGAAATATGCTCAAAATACCACAGGGATCCTTCCTTCGTTCCCATTCTTTGAGCTAAATATGGAGTTATTGTGCAAGGCAAAGGCACTCATGTATGAACAACGCAAAGGGTTCCATCAAATCTGGAAACTCCAAAGCAGGGGTTGCCATCAATAACCTTTAAAAGATATGGAAAGGCTGTTGGACATTCCAGAGTCCAGTGAAACACCTCCTTGGATTCCTTTCATGGTTTATATAAAGGCTTTTCCAATAGTCCATAAGGGGGATCCATAATCAACACAATTCAGTCATTCCCAAAAAGGGACACAGTTCTTTTACAGATCTGGGCTCTGGTGTTGGACAAATTGCTTCCTCCCTTTCCGCCCCCAAACTGCACTGTCCTTGTGAGTGTGGCAGCCAGGAGATACACATGGGCAGCTATGGACATGGTCTTGAAAACAAATACAAGATGTCATTGAAGATGAACTTTGGAAGCTCATATACAGCACATTTTCAATGACACGTTTTTTTACCTCTCCCTGTAATGACTGGACAACCTTATTTTTGGTGCCAGCTGACTGAAATCAGGAGTAAGCTTGGGTATGGGGAAAATGACAATAAAACCATCATAAACTGAGTATAAATGTTTTTCTACATGTGTCAGTAACTTCAATGGCCACCTGGAGTCAGGACAATTAACAGCCTCCAATTTTGTTCAGGGCCAGCGCTGGCCTTTCCATGTCAGCTCCGCCAGCAGAGCAGCTGGGGCCCTGGGCATGCTGCTGGGTTGTATCCTTTGAGGAGCCTGGGATGAGGAAAGGTCGGGGGTTGTGTCAAAGAGATGATATTTGAGTGACCGTGTACGTGCTGGAAGCCTCACAGACTGACGGGCCCACAACAGGATCACCCCGTGCTGGCAGGGCTGCACCTTGCTGCCCTGGTTAGAGGTGTTAAGCTGCTCCTTTGCCTCAGAAAGAGCCAAGTGCTGCACTTTAGTGCAGAAACACTTCACTAGCCCTGGTTTGCACAGTAGATGCAGCCACTGGGGTTGGTGGAGTGCCCCTTTCTGCACTTAGATACGAGCAGAATCAGTCATGGGACAGGGCAGGGCATTGCCAACCTGTGCCCATTGTGAAATCCCTCTGCCCCGACTGTGTCACGTCCCATTCCTCAGTGACATCCCAGCCAGCCTGGCACATGGAACTCCCCGTTTCCAAGGACACGAAGCCACTGTCACTGGCACAGGGCAGGACTGCTCAGACCCTTCGGCAGCTGCAGCAAGAGCGGAGGTGTCAGAGCGACTGCGAGTGTTGTTCCAGCTTGGTTGGTTCCAGCAACCACTGTTCAGGAGACCGATCCACCCACTGAGTGGAGGTAATTATTTACAGTTCTGTGCAGAAAGGGAGGCTGAGAGACACATTCACAAAGGCAGCAGCACAAGAACCCAGAGTGTTTGAGTATTTCTACATTTGGGCAAAGAAAGGAATTAGTGTTCATTGACTGCAAGTTCCCTAGTTCTCTTCATAACGAGTGTTTTGTCTGCTCTGGGGTAATGATCCTCTCACTTCTCATGCTCAATAGTCTGCATGCTCAGTCTCTCCCTTCTTCTTAGTGAGAGGTTTCTTGAGTGGGAGGCCATGGTCTGCCCCTGCTGCAATGGCCTTTTACTGTGCCAGAGCTGATTCATCACAGGTGCTGTGTTGGCTTTATCAGTTTGTTCCTTTTCTTGAGGGTTTGTCCAAATGTCCTTGTGCCCATCAGTTCTGCAGTCTTTGTGTCTACCATCAGAGGTACATCCTTCTTCCCAAGCCTTGCTAACCTCCCCTGTGTCTGAGCTCACTGAAGCCTGTCGAGCCCTCCACCTCAACAAGGCAATTCAGCCAAGAAGTAACCTGCCTTTCCAAGGCCTGGCCATCACTTCCAGCTTGTTGGCTACTTCTTGTTTCTTGTGGATAAGCCTTGAAAGCCACAATGGAACAAGTTTTCCTAAGAACTATTTTACATTTTGCAGGTTTTTCAGCAGGATCAGTGGCTGTGTGGGATCAGAAGCACCCGAGGCAGAGCGGGATGGCGGAGCTGTGGGCCTGGGAAGGTTGCAGTGAGTTCCTCAGGGCCCCGATCCGCACTGCGTCCCGCAGGGTCCCCAGCGCCACTGCCATGCCCGTCAGGGTGACCCAGAGGTCCCAGGGCCAGCAGGTGAGGGGCAGGTGTGGGGCTCTGTGGGTTGGCAGCGGGTGGGGCTTGGCCATGGTGTTGGTGTCAGGTGCTGCTGACCCCACGGGACCTGTTGGGCAGGGCTGGGGCTCCACTGGTGCTCCAGGGGCCCCTTTGAGGCAGCTGCCCGGGGGGAAGCGACTCACAGGGATGACATGGAGGAGGTGTCCTTGGGAGTGGGAGGTTCCCCATGCTGTGGCATCCCGGAAAATCTTGGTCTGGGAATGCCTTGTAGTCTAAATGCTTGGATTTCTCTGTGTTCTATATTTATACCAGAATCATCAAAAATGTAAGGATAAATGAAACCCTCAAACAGGAATTTTTTAATGGTATTATTTAGTATTAGGAGTAGGCATCACTTTATTCCTGACTATAGTTCATAGTGGCAAATGCCTGCCATATGCACCCACTTTCAAAGCTTTTCCACTTGCTGATACATTGTTAGCATACAATGAAATGACTGTTCATTGGTTCTAAATTACATTGTTCTCCTCATTAATTAGTCTTCTATAGTGTCTTGGATATTGATGTCTCTCTTCTCATGATAATGTGTCGTCATTTTTCAGTCTTTTTTTTTTCTTTTTTCCAGAAAAGTTTATTTGAGCTCTGAGGCTGAAATGTCATTATAATTTTTCTTTGTCTTCTGGGTCTCCAACATGTTCTCAGGGGGCTATGAAGTCTAGATTCCAGGTGTCCATCCTTTACGTCCTCTGGCTTTGTTTGTTGGAGGTTATCAGGGTTAGTTTAGCAAAACTAAAAGTTTGGTGATCTCACAATCCGGCTCTGGCAGTAGACTGTCAAAAGACTCTTGGCTACCTTCTCTCTAAAATTACAATGCTTAAGACTAATGCACTGCTTGTGATCAATATACTGCTTATGATTAATGAATCAAGTAATGAAAAAGTCAATTGAAATCATAAATTAGGAAAAAATGTACGGTAACCAAACAATGAAAAGCTGCATAAGTAATCCAAGCTGATGGGTTTGGTGCCTTACGTGATTTGTTTCCATTCTTCTATAAAATGCACAGATGCTCTTAGAGTATACTGATTTGTTAAGCTGACATGAAAGGATGTGAAGGACTCCCTGTTCCCCTTCATGTGCAGTCCCTGTCCTAAGCTCTGCCAGTAGTGATAATTAAAGCAGAAATATATTAATGGAATTGTGTTGAGGCAGCACTTTGTGCAAATGACAGCAACATGATTGAAGGATGAACAGTCTCACAAGCAAAATATTGAAGGATTTCAAAAAAAGGCTGTTGAATATTGCTTCTTGTGATCTTTGCAAGTGATACTCCTATTTCAGTAAAAGTTCAGGCCAATTTCAGATGAAGAACTTTTTAGCTTCACTGTCAGGCAATTTTGCTTTCAGAATGAAGCAGTTGCATGGTAGTAGGTGGTTTTTACTAAAAATATGCTTATGCCAATAGACATTTTAGTGATTTTCGAGTTCCGATGGAATGCAACAGATTCTGTACTAAACTATGGGTTCAGGCAAGCAACCCAAGTGGTATCTGGTTAATTTAGGATAAACTAATTCCATTTTACATCTATGGAAATAATTGCATTTAGAGCTGAGGGTAAGAGAAAGGGTTTTCATGCACATTAGAGTTGAAATTCACCTTTTTGCAGTTGAATTGGAACTGGAAGCATTACCTGACTCCAGGATATGCTTCCATAGTGCCAAATGTCAGGTGCTGCCCCGACTTTCAGATCTTTTTGTGAGCCTCTCTGGTTTGTTAGCTGAGCGCTGGCTAGGTCAGTTGTACTCAGACACTTGATTTCAAGGGAAGCCTGTGCCTATAAATTCCAGCAATTGGGAAAGGGTGGCTTGCTACTTGAAGGCTTGGCTGCACTAGAGGCTGAGTGAGGGTCGCTCTCTCAGGGCACTTTTGAAGCCGGCTGCTTTCAGAGGGAGAACTGTGTCAAAGCAGCCCTTTTTGGTGATGTGACAGCAAAGCTTTGCAAATGCAGCTCTTGTTTAAAATGAAGGGCCTAGTTAATCAGCAGGGATGGAGAGTAGGCTGAAGTTTTTACAGAAGATTTCTATTTCCTTTCAGCCAAATGCCAGCGAGGCGTCGCACAGTGGAAGTGTGCAGGATGTCAAATTGTGTAAGCCACTTGGAGGTATGGTTGCCTTTCATATTTTGCTCCATGTCTGTAAGGTTTTCAACTTGGTAATTCATTTTTGCAGCATATTCACGGGGCAGGGGATCTCTTGTGTTCAGAGCTCTGAGCTGGAGGTGGTTTGCCCTCAGGTCAGCCTTGCAGTCTCTTGTCACTGAATTTAGCCACTGGTTTGTTTTCCCCTGAGAAAGCCTGCTAGTCCTTTCTTGTGCCTATACTGCTTCATGGACTGGAATTTGAAGCATGGAGGCCAAGGTTTGGACCACTTTATGCACTTAAATTCACAGTCTTGGTAGCTAAGGTTTTGGTTTTGGAGTGCCTTGGCACTGTCATTATCCAGTAAATTTAATTGGGAAATTACAAGAAAAGTATATTGAAGATGTCCCATAGTAAATTTCATAAGGTCAATATGGAAAATCATGCTTGATTCTATTTTTTGTCTTGGTCATTAACAAGTGAGTGTTGCCACAATACTGTGTGGGTTCTTTACAAGGACAGTGAAAGGAAGATATTGATGTCTTCTTGCCCACAGATTCCATTATTTTCCTCAAAGCATAACGTGCTTAGGTGATGTAATTTCTTCCAAATATCTTCTCAGTGCTGTTTCCCCAAGGAGCCTGGCTCCAGGCAGACATGAGGTGCACATTCCCCTTCCAGGCACTCAGTGATACTGCCTGCAGCAGTGAGCTGAGCCAGGTACAGCCAGCTGCCCTGAGAAAAACAGGATCTCACCTGGCTGTGGCTGCAGGGACATCCCTGGCCCTGCAAGTGCAGCTCTTGCTCTGCCTGAGCCCAGTGCAGAGCATTTTAAGGCAGCATCATGGTGGCTTTTTGGAGAGACAAATCTCAACTTCTGAATTTCTCCTTGGGGACATTCTGTTTCACATGTGAATGAGGATTTGTGTGATTCTTGATGGTGGTCCACATAGATCCTAAGGGAATATTTAACATTGAATACCTGGGGTCTGAGGACTGGCATTAGAAAGGCAGTACTGGAACTTGGTGCCAGTTTTGCTTTGGGTTGGCACAGAGAAACTCAGGTGAGACAGGTCTGCTTGCTGGTGTAGGGTACACAGTGCCTTTGCAGCATGCTCCATACAGTGCCAGTTGGGGACTGGGCTTAGTCACAGAATTAGAGAATAGGTGAGTTCTAAGGGATCCACAAGGATATGCATTGCAGCTCTGTCCCCAAGAAGATCCATCATCATTTTAAATCAACTCTTTTACCTTCTCCCAACTTCCCATTTGACATTTTTTTTCCTCTTTTCCTTTCCTTTGGGAAAACAAGGAGATGTGAGAAGACCTAAACCAAATGTTTCATGTCCTGCCCCTGAGGAGAAGAGAACAAAGCCCATGAAGCCTGCAGAGAGCAAGCAGAATGCTTGCAGTGCTGTTTATCGGCGACCCTACAGGGACAGGGTGATTCATTTACTTGCTCTGAGGACTTACAAGAAGCCAGAGTTGCTTGCTCGCTTGCAGAGAGATGGAGTCATGCAAAAGGACAAGGGCAGCCTTGGAAAGATCCTTCAGCAGGTAAGATTGTCGAGTTTGTGTCAGCAATTTTTCTACCACACTATTCTTTTGTCACTAATTGTCACTTGCTCCTGCACTGTTTAAATTAGATACAAATGAGCAAGTTAGGAAATGCTCCCTGTTAAGTTTTTTCATCAGCTTCATCCAGAGGTCTCAAGCTGCTCCATGTGACAAAAAGGAAGAAAACGTCAAAACTTTTTGGGCAATGTTACTTTGCTAGAATGGCTGGCAATGAGGAACACTTTGTGTCATGTTGTTGCTCCTCATGCCTTATTCCATTCTCTTTCTTTTCCCTGCTCTGTTTAACTGCTTCATGGAGGAACTTCACAAGGGTTCCTTGATTGTGTGAAGTGGTTTGTCATGGCCCTTAAAATTTCCTGGGAGAAGTTCCAGAGCAGTGCAGTTCAGGAACTGCAGAGGCCACTATTTCATTTGAACAGAGTTGGTGGCCTCTCAATGGTACTTGGCTTCTCCGGGACCTGTGGGGATTGCCTTCCAGGGAAGGGTGTTCCAGGCAAATCCTCCATGATAAAGATGGTTGCCAAACTTTGAGCAGAGGGTTTCTTTGCCCTCACGTGAATTAAATCTCCATCTTCCTTGGAACTCTTTTATTCAGTAACTTCTCCAGTGCTCTTCTGAATTCCACTGGTATTTCCTCTTGACAGCCAGCAACAGGATGCACACGCTTTGAAAGATGCAGTGGTTCCTTCCTTCTTTTTTCAATATTCCCTGTTTCCTAGGCTGTAGCTGAATGATGCATGCATTAATATATCAAGTAGGAACATTTCCTCTTTAGCTAGAACCTAGTCAAGGGAGAAAAACTCAATACAGTTTCAGTTGATCCCACAGTGACTTTTAAGAACTCATTCCCTGAACCTGTGAAGTTTGTTTCTGGGTTTGCCCAGGGCAGGGTCAGGGCTTTTTTCACCCTGAAGACATTTACAATATAATGAGAGCCATGGTCTGCCATTCCAACAGGATCCCATTTAGATTTCAAGTTGATTATAAATTTTCAAAGCTCAGCTCTTTAGAAGGTAAAGAATGAATACATTTTTTCCTGTTCTATTGCAATATTTGAGGAGATTTCCCTGGAGTCAATGTGCTGTATGAGGTGTAAACTGCCTCAAGGTCCTGGTTTGCATTCTGAAAGGGCTGTGTGAGCAGCCCTGCACCTTGAAATGCCTTGCTCAGGCTTTTGTGGACATCAGAGCAAGTGGGGGTTTATTTTGTATAAATCTCAAATGGGCAGTGTGAGCTTACTGAGTTGCAGTCCACACACACTTGCTTCCCTTCCAACAAAATCTGAGTTCTGCTTCTAAGGAATGAATATCTATTTCTGTGTGTCTTTGCTACTTCTACTGTTTTTTTCAGCTGTATAAAATAGACATCAACACAGACCTAAATTATCAATGTTTATAATGTTGTCCAGGAGAAAAGAATAGTCAAAGATGTGGCAGATGGTGGTGGTGTGTTAGATGAGTTATTCAGTGTGTTGCAGGGGTGAAATTGATGGAGACTTTCCCAATGGGCTTTTCTATGGAACTCTGAGTAGGTGTCAGGTGGTGAAGTCTAAACCAGCACTTTTGATATCACTGGTCTTGAGGTTTTACTACCTCATTTTACCTTTTTCAGTAAACTTTGTGTTTGTCTTGAGGAAGATATGAACCTCATTTCTTTTCAAAGAAATACAGAAAGTCATATGCATGGCCTTCTCATGGCAGAACTTTGCTGGAATGACCCCTGGCCCTGCCACATGAAGAGGGACTCTGGGCCTGACCACCTGTCCTCACACATTGTCACACTAAATATTGTTTTCAAAAGAACTCTTGCTGGATAGGAATGGAGATACTTGGTTGTTTCCAATTGGTGAAACATTAATATGGCTCAACACTCATGTGATAGAGGAATAATCAAGCTCTGTAGAAAAAGACATTGAGTAGTTGAAACTGGGTGCTCACAAGCAGCTGTTCAGGACCAGTCATATTTCTGCAGTTTGCATGCAGCAACCATAACAAAGATTTGTTTTCCTACATGTCCGCCTGTAGGTAGCCAAGTGGAATGCCAAGGATAATTCCTTCAGTCTGAAGGAACATCTGTTTCAAAGCCTTCAGACTGATTGGCCTGGCTACACTGAAATAGACAGACAGAAGTTGAAGTTAATACTTACTGGGTAAGTTCAATCATTTGGAGAAAGAGGAAAAAAAAAAACACCCTGGGAAATGAAGCCGAGATTCTGAGAATATGCTGAGGTAGCAGGGACCTGCCAGGATCCTGGCCCCGCACAGGACACCACGAGAATCACACCAGGTGCCCAGGAGTGTTGTCCAAAGACTTCTTAAAGCCTCCTGCAGTGACCACTGGCTTGGGGAGCATGTTGCAGTGCTCAAGCGCCCTCTGGGGCAGAAGATTTTCCTGGTATCCTGCCTAAAGCTCCCTCAACTCTGCTTCATGCTTTTTCCTTGAGTCCTGACACTGAAGGTCTGTTTTCCCTGCAAGGAAAGAACTATGACAGTTGATATTTAGGCCTTGTAACATGAAATATGTGACCATCCCTACAGAAAATCAGCTCCATCTCAGAACCTCACCAGCAGCAGCCAAGTGACATCTCCAGGGCCTTCTGAGAGAGGCGCTCCAGCAAGACCTGCTCAGGTATTTTGTGCATTTTTAACATTCTGGTCTGTATAGTAAATTGTAGCCGACTTGCTGGTGGTGTAAAAGCTTTGATGGGAATGTCCAGGCCCTTCCCTTTTGGGGAAGCCTTTGATGGAGCTCCTGAAGGGGGTGTCTTTCTCCCAAAGCACTTTAGCTACAGACTTGAAGTAGGACTTGCTAAGTTCTATGCTGAGAAAGTAGGAATGAGATAGAGCCTGTATTTACATACAGTACTTCCTGGTTGGAATGCTCTTTTTGCTTTAGAAAGATGTGTTTTCAACCTTTGCCAGTTCAGAAAAGCTGTGCTTTCAGAATAGGAGCCAAAGCTGACCCTAATCATAGATTAATGAACAAAGGATTTTGTTATTGTTGCAGAAACGACCTCTGGCTTCTGACTTTACCAGTCCTGTGACGAGCAAGAAGAGGAGAATTGGTCACCAGCCCAGTCATGTCCAGCCAGCAGCTGGTGGCCTTTCTTCCTTCCTTCTGCCTTCCACATCTCTTATTCCTTGGGACATGTCTCCAAGTGCTGGCTCTGTTTCCCCCTGCACCCATGTGGTGCAACCAAAAGAGAAATTCCAGAGTTCCAGCATCCCAGTGCCTGCCAGGGAGCAGGAGAAGATCCCCAATCCAAATGGCAAGAAAGATGAACTGGGGAGGCTGAAGCAGTGGCATCGCTTGGATTTCGATGAAGGTATTAATGTGCTGGTTTTCCTGACTCCTGTCTGGATAACTGTGGTATAAAGATTTGGTTATTAAGAGAAGCTTCTGCCCAAATTAAGGTGCAAGCATGACCCTTTTCCAGAGCCAGTAGTAAAAATGTTATTGAACAGTAATGCAAACAAGGGAGATAGAAAGAAATAAGGTAAGGGAGTCAGGGTGAGAGGAGAGAGACATTAAGCTGGGAGATATCATCACCACATGGACTCTCTGTCGTCCAGCTGGTCCTTCTTTACCTTTGATCTTCTCTGTGGTGGGGGTCCCCAAGTCTCTCTGGAGGTACCACCTTTATACTGTCCAAGACTGGGGTATCCACAGGGTGGTCACAGCTGTCCCCACATCTTGGTCTAGAAGCCATGCAGGCAGTGATTTTCCTTACTCACAGTCTCTACAGTGGAGTTTTTGTCTGGTTTCCTAATTTGAAACCTTCACCTCTGTTAGGCCAAGGCTTAATGCTTTTCTTCTTGCCATCTGTGCTTGTCTCAAATTCCTGTTGTGGTGGCTTATCTTCTGGGAACATCCTTCTTTGACAGTGTTCTGAAAGAGTAAATTGTGCTCTTGCACCTTGTGAAAAGGGAAACACTGGAAAGTGAACACTGGATATATGAAGGCACTGCTCTACACGACTGCTCTACCTTTATGCCTGCTCTGTGGTCATGAAATATCAAAATGGCTTTTTTTTCTGCCATTGCATTAGGTTGTAACTCTTGCTTTAAAGGCAACAAGAGCAAAGCCCAGAAGCTGTGCTGCTGGAACCTTCTCTAATACAACATTCACATTGAGAAGTTCTCCCTCTAAAAGTAGTGCAAAACTTATCAAAAACAGAGAAATGTGAAATGAATTAGTTTTGCGAGAAACTGATAAAAATGAAGAGTCAGGCACGAGAAGGCCACAGGGAATGGACTTTTTTTCTTTCCATCTGATTTCTTGTAAAATGACAAGTGCTGACTGAGACAGCACTTTTTCCATCAGCAGATTTCAAGACTGCTGGCTGAAGGCAGAAACCTGTAACACATTTATTGTAGACTAGTGTCCTGAAGCATGTTGATCAAATCTCAATGATTCCATGGTTCTTTATGGAACTCAACCTTTTCATGGAAACTCCAAAAGCTACAAACTTTGGCTGTGGTTTCCTGGAGTTCTACTTTGAACTGCACTGGGAGTTCCTCTCCATCCTAGCTGCAGAATTTCTTTCTTCAAAAGCTGTGGAAGTGGTGCAGACTGAAAACAGCATTGAAAACCTTAACAGAAACACATACAGAGCACTTGATTTCTGATGACAGGGGCACAGGCAGTAGGGCAGAGTTCAGTTGCTGTGTTGAATCTGTGGGTTGTCTCTTTTGGAGGTTGACCTGTCAAATTCCAAGCTGGGTTTAGCCTGGAGGCAGGTTTGGAGTGTGCAGATGCCTCTAGCAAGTGATGGTGTGCTTGTAGAGACAGGTGCTTTGAGATGGTCTTTCCACATTTCTTCTGGACATGCAGACGGTACCTGCAAACCTTGGGATGTCTTTGGAAGGATTTCTGCTGGAATCTACAAACACATGAGCAGCTTTCTTGAGGAGCCAGTTACCAAATTCTGCCCAGCTGGTGAAGGAAAAGTCTGTTCTGTCTTTCAAGTTGGGGCTTAGGCTGAAGCTTTCATGTGGACTGAGCCCTGAGAGCAAATGCACTTTTTGAAATGCAATGCTTGCTATTCTTCCGAGCTGTATTGCACATACTGTGACTACTGGTATTTCTGTCCAGTTTCATTACCACTATTACACTGCTTTTTATATTTCTGCTGTACCATGTAATAATTCTAACACTAAAACCAACAAAAGCAGTGGAACATCACACGACAGCTCTTTCCTCAAGAATTAAAGCTCAGATAGCTTAAATATTTTCATGAATTGCTGAGTTTTACCAAGATTACTTTGTGTAAACAAGGGAAATGAAAGCTCATAAGGAATGTAAAGGATCACATTTTTTTTTATGCTTGGTACAAAACCTGAAATGGAAAGCAGAGAGGAATTATCATGATCTTCATTGTTCTTTCCAGTTTCAGTTGACTTTTCCTTATGGCAGCTCTTTTTATAATCATCGTAATTCTTCAACATTTCTTTGGAAAGAGGGCTTTGAGGTTATGTGTGCAAGGCTTCCCAAATGCCTTTGCCAAGAGGCAAAGGGCAATTCACAAGTGCAGAGCTGTTTCCAACCCCATCTTGCCAGGTTACTGAGGAACACTCGGTTTTGGCTGCAGGGTATTGGAGCCTTAGTGCCAGTAAGCCCTAGAGAATGGAATTGGCTTTCCTGCTGACAAGAGTGCAGGAAACTCTGGAATTGGCAGGGAAGTGGGGGTAAAAACATGGCATGAGAAGAACTTCAGCTTTCGTGTTTATTTCTTGTTAGAACCTCAATGTTGATCTCTCTCAAGCTGTTGTCTTTTGTAAAGCTGCATCTTTTCCTGTATGACTTGAATGGCTGTGCTGATGCCACCTCATACCTTCAAAGAAGAAAAAAAATAGCTGAGCTGGGGCTAACACTGTGGGAATGCACAACCTGTAGAATAAAGTGGCCATTCCCTCTTTTTAAACTCCAGGACTGTATACTGTGGAGATGGTGGTGCGTGCCCTATTATTGAATGTTGTTGCTTCTTCTGAGTAATTTGCTGTGAAAAGAATGCTCTGAAGGACTTTTTCAAGACTATCCAATGGGGAAACTCCAAAAGCCGAGTCCAATGGGGATCTTTTGGCTTTTTTAAAGATTGCCTGATGAAGAGTGTCAAAATTCTGCTTCTCTGCAGGAACAAGAAAGGATACTTCCATTGCCTCCACATGCTCTGCAACAAGCAACCAACCAGACTACCTGAGGTGAGTAAAATAGCAATTAACCCTTGCCACTCTCAGTGGGGAGCAGGATCAAGCTCTTCCCTGTGCTGAAAGGATGAGTTTGAGCAGGTTTAGTTTGGCCTGCCAGGCTCAGAGTAGAGATGAACACCGAGGGGGTCAGGCCCGGCCGGGCTCTCCCTTCCTGCAGTGCAGTTGCACAGGCTCAGCTGCAGCAGTGCTGCTGCATCTCCCCATCGGATTTGCAGTGCAGGAGGGGAGGGAGAAGTGTGAGTGTGTGTGTGGTAAACACTGGAAATTGCTCCCAGCTTGTGTCAGAGCAGTGCTGTTGGCAGGGGCAGCCAGGCCTCCTGCAGCTCTGGGGCTCTGGGGCAGCTGCAGCCTTTGGAGCAGGCGCAGCAGGGCCCTGGCTCACCTTGCTCCGGTGCCTCCCAAAATGTTTCAAGGCATCTGTAGTTTTCTTTTCAAAATTACTTGCAGACTAGTAAGGTGTATCTGGCCTGGGATGCACCCCTGGCACAAGTTGGTTTTAGTCCTGGTACTGAATTTAACTTGTTAAAAACTTACTTCTCATAAATATTAATCTCAGGGTGGCTTGAAGGATTTATTCCCATGTGAAAGGTGTTTTTGTCATCCAATAAGAACCAGCCCTTCAGGCCCAGAGGAGCAGAAGCATTGGTGTGAGAGTGTTGGGGAGTGGCATCTATTATTCTCATTGCCACTTCATCTTGGATTTGTGAGCTTGATAAACCTCACACCTGTTGATTTGAAGGAGAAGGGAATGAGGAAGATTTGACTCTAGTCTGTGGCTTTAGGCATTAATGAGTTTTGCCCTCCTTAGGAACAGATGCTGTTTGGGTAGTAGGTGTAGTTTCAGGCTGATATATAGTTAGCTTTTGTGGCTGTATTACAAAGGCCTCAGTTCCATGGTGAGTGATGTACCTGCTGTCCGCTTGAAGAATTAAATATTATCATTTACTCTGCTTTGCTGTTAGACAGAAAAGAATGTAGCTCAAAAGTCCATCTCTGTGCACTCAACTCCATAAATGCATTCCCTTACAAAAATGTTTTACAGATGTATTTTCAAAAGTAAATGTAACTAATTTCAGCTTTTCCTACAGAAGAAGAGATTATAATTTAGCAATTTATCTCCTCTTCCTGAAGCTGCTGTATTTGTTTGTCATTTGACAGTTGAAATGAGGGCAAATCTTTTCTAAATGTGCTCTACTTGCTCATGAAGAAAATCTCTACAATGTAAGATATCAGTCACTAGAAATCTGTGCCATAGAAATGTGGCAGATTCCTAGAGTTACCTGACTACATTCTCTTGAAGCAACTGAAAGTAGAAACTGTCTGTCCCATAGCAACTGACTCAAAGCTTGGGTGTCTGTGTTGGACATTACCCTGTGCTTGGTGTAAAATGACACATGTGTTTTATGGACTAGAAACATACTAGAATGTTCTCTTAGAGCTCACTCATGGAAAAATGGTCTCATTTTTTCCATTAGAAAATACGTAGCCATTGTCTCCTTGGAGCAATGCCAGCGCTACAAGGATGACTTCAATGCAGAGTATGAGGAATACAGGAATTTACATTCTGAGATTGACAAGACTGTAAAGAAGTTCAGACAGTTTCAGGAGCAATGGAAGTCTCTGACTCCAGGCTCTGAAGCCTATCAGGTAAAGGAGGATAAAACCATGAAGATTATGCTTCATCACAGCAGTGCTTTGGATTCCCTGGAGCAGCTCAATGAGACAAAGGGAATGGGCATATATGCTTGGGCTGGGTCTGATTTTTGCCAGACCGTGCTCAAAAGCCCGGTTTGAGCTGTTTGAGCTGTTTCTTCAGAGAGAGCTGTTTGAGCTCTCTCTGAAGAAACAGTAAGGTCAGAGGTGTCCCAAGCAGAGTCTTAGAGTATCAGGCTCCTTCTGTTGCCTATTGAGAGACTAAATTGCAGATCTTGGGTGATGCTGGGAGAGAGAGATTTGTTTTTGCAAACCTCCCAGAAGTAGGGTGGCTGACAGAGAAAAATCTCTAGAGTCAGACTGAGTATACATTTCATGTTTTATCTAAGTTTGCATTTTATAGTGCCAGTGAAACATTTTTCATGTTTTTTTTCTTGAAGATGCTGCTTCATCGAATCCTAGCAGATTATCAGCAGTTACACCAGGTACGTGTGACACCAGAGCTGCAGGGCCATGGTAACTGCTGAGTCTGCCTCAGAGCTTTTTTAAAGCAAAGCACATCAGACTGTAGACACTGCAGAAGTGTTTGCATGCCCTAATTTTCTTTTGCTTTCTCCTTCACAGGGTAGCCCCAGCTACACTGAAATGAGGAGCAGGTGCCAGTACCTCCACAAAAAGCTGGCCCATATTCGGAGCCGCATTACTGAATTTGACCAGCTATAAGTGGAGTCCTGGCACCAGATACCTGCTTCAGCCTTGCGAAATCTGCGAACTCTGGGTTTTTTATTTCAACTAGAAGATTAGGGTTTTAGGATAATTTAAGTTAGAATTGAACAGTAGGTGATGTTAGTACTGAGCAGTAGATTATTTCATAAAAATATAGGATTAGTTCTAAGAAATTTAGTAAGTTTAAGAAGTTGAAAAAATATAGGATTGAACGTTAACAATAAAGAAATCTCACTATTGGTAATTCTTCTCTCACTGTTGCTTGCATCATATTTGGTGTGTCTTTCTTCTGGTGAATTCTTTTCTGCAAGTCTTAAGTTCGTCCTCTGAAATAAATTTATCAGCAGAGGGTGGAAGCCCACCCCCTCTACTGTGAAGTTGTGCACATTTTAAGAAAAGATTGTGGCAGATGGAAATTCTTTATGATAAGTATATTGACCTTTCTTGTTAATGCAAACTCTTTGCCTAAGTGGTCAAAGGCTCAGAAGTTTGGACAGCTCCATCCCCAAATGATCTTGTTTTGGAGGGTTATAAAGGAGTGTACATGGGCTGCTCTACGCTGTCAGCTGAGGCAGCTCTCAGGACCGCTTGGAGACCATGGCCTCACCTTGTCAGTGAGCCAAGGAATATCCAGATCTTTGCAAGAGTTCTGTAAAACACATGGAGAAGTGTTGGAGGCAAGGTACTTCAATGGGTTTTAAAGAGAAATTGGGTTCAAGTGTCCCTATGGAAATGCTGTCCATTTCTTAGCATATTTTAAACTAGTCTGTCTCAACCAGCCTTTCTAGAGAGACACAAAAGTTGATTCCAGCACAGACTTATGGGGACTTTGATGTGAAGTCCTTCTCCTAAGTTTCCTGCCATGTGTCCATTCAGCTGACACAGTAGAGGTGCTGCCAGCAAGGCCATAACCTTCTTTTGGGGAATAATATGAAATTGAATGAGGCAGGAAAATATTTGGGAACACTCAAAGGTGGCTGTGAATGCCTCTTTCTTTCTTTCTTGGACAGTATTCTACAAATTCCTGAATTGTCTCCATGCAATGATGTTGAGCCCCTGTACCTGAGAGTTCTTGGGGTGTTTTGTGATTGAAGAGCTGAGCCATCGTTGCCCTTCTGTTCTCCCTCTAGTGAAGTTCAACAAAATTCCACCTCTTAAACCCAGAGACTTGTGTCCATTTTTGCCAGGGTCAGGGGGTGTCCCTACAGCTCTGCAGTGCAGAAGCCCCAGGAACGCTGCCATGGGCAGCAGATTCGGCCTCATCTTGTTTGGAAGAGGAGCAGGGCACAGAAACAGCAGCCCCTGTTTTGTAAAGCTTCCCCAAATGAACTGTCTCATCTCCTGGACCCGTTTGAATCCCAACCTCTCCAGAATACGTCTCCTGGCGCCCCGCAATCTCGGAATGCAACAAAAATCCCGGACGCTTTCCTGGGAATTCCAGGGGTGGATGATTTCATGGAGGAATGGGAGGATAGCCTGTTGCAGCCCCAGTGACACAGGGAATCCTGGAAAAAACAGAGAACATGACTGAAGCTGGAAGATTATCTGAATACCCCTTCCTGGGCTTTGGGGTGCTGTCCACACCACCTGAGGAAACCCCAGACATAGCCAGAAGAAGGGAAGGAATCCCAAACAAAACCCAGGATCCCCACAGAGGAAGACGAAGGTCCAGCACTACTCAGAATTAAAGTCTCAGATCCAGGAGTTCTGCTTGGTGTTTGAGAAAGTCTCTGTTACAATCATTCTGTTCAAAGCTTTCCATAAAAACTCTAGAGACAGGCATCAGTTTGACCAAAGTCTCTTCCTTTTAGAGAGAGACTAGACTGTAAATTTTCCAATGTATTTGGTCCCAGAAATCAAAGGTAAAAGCAGACTGCAAGTATGTATTTTGAGTATTTGCTTTTACCCAGATTAATAAGTCTTTTAGTTCATGTTTTAAGATGTCTCAACATCCTTTATCCTGTAAAATTGTCTCAAGCCAGTAAAAGACGTCCCATTCTGGTTTAGATAGATGGTTTCCCATCTCCTTGCCCAGGAACCCCTAGAGTTGCTACTTATTACCTTCATGGGTATCAGCTACAGACAGTGAAGGGGACGATCCATTCCTCCTTTTAACAGCCTGGGCCTCCGGCAATGGCACTGCCAATGGTCTTCTTTTTTATTTTTGTATTCCTCTAGCTAGAAATCCTCCTCACTGAGGAGCAGCTTTCCCAAAACCCTCTGATTTTAAGGATTCCCACAATATACTACATATTACATATTTTAATACATGTACTGTATTAAATAGAATATATAAAATGTATCCTTGAACTTTTTCTAAGCCAGCAGGCCATTGCAGGGAGTTCTGAGCCAACGTGTGGCTCTGCTGCCATTCCAAATCTGCGCTTCCCTTGCCCAGCCTGAGTGCAGGTGGGGCATGTGCTGGGCATGGCTGGAGATTTTCATGGCCAAAATCCTCCGGCATTTCCATCTGCTCATGGCTTTGGGTACCACAAATTACAACACATCCATCTCAGTTGACAAATGGCATTTCTTACAAATTGCTACAGCAGCGCTGACAACATAGTACTATACAGGTCTCAGTTAAAGTTTAAAAAAGTAATTGATTTGATTGTTACACCACACTATTTAAAAACATACAAATATCAACTTCCTTCCACAAAAAACTAATTTATTGCAAACCTCTACACACATTCACTATATGCAGAGATCAAAGGAAAATTAACAACTTAATTTATTGCATATTATGACAAGCATACAGCCCATATAAAAAAAAAAATATAAGTATCTCTATTACAAAGAACTCCACAAGTAAGATTACACCATTATACGACTCCATACACATGTAAATAGAAATGAATGCATATATAACCACCACAATATACAGATCTGAATACAGATTAAATGTTACATGTTACAGTCAAGAAAGAGATACATTAAAAAAAACCAATCTATAAATAGACAAACAGCACTACCAACCTAAATATAACTGCAACTGCATCAAAACAAATATACAGCTATACATCTGAATATATATGTAAATATAATATATATAGAAATATATCAATATACATCTAAAAATATATAAAAATACATATATACTAAAACAAAGACCAATATACTTATTTAAAAAGACATATTTTGAAAACTTCATCAATACAAATAGATACCTAGACAAGTGTATACATATGGAAATGTAAACACAGTTATTACAACATACATAAAGAACTAGATATATATACACACAAATATGTAACTGCAAACCTGCATTTATCCAGGTATCTATATGTACGTATATACATAGTACATTCATAAATCTAATACCATTTGTACAGAAATATGCCTGTACAAACAGTAGGCTACATATGTACATATCCATATAATAATCCCTGTTCACAGGCAAGCCCGTGTATCTTTAAACAGAACTCCAGGCAGAGGGATCCCAGCTGCCCCATCTTCAAAGTCTCTCCCTCGCTCTCCTCCTCCCACGCAGAGCAGCTCTCCTGGACAGGGATAGCAGATGGGACACCTGGCAAGCAAAGGGAACACTGAGTGAGTATGGGGACGTTTCCCTTGGCAGCAGCTGCACTTCCATCAGGGAAGAGGAAATCTCAGAGCCTCCCCAGGAGGGTTTGAAAGAAAAAGCAGCCGAGCGGGCCAGGCTGTGGTGAGCGCAGCCCTGGCAGCCCGGCACAGGCAGCACAGCTGCCGGGCCCTGCCGGCACAGCTGCCTTGCCCAAGGACAGCCCCTGTGCCGGCCGGGGCAGCTGCGCTGAGCAGCTCCAGCACGGGCAGGGCCCGCTCCTGCCCCGCCGGGCAGTGCCCACGGCCACAGCCCACGCCGCCCTCAGCCCCACCCTGCCTGCCCGGGCCTGTGGCCTCAGCCGGGCTCTCTCCAGGCTGGCAGCAGCAGGTCCCCGTTCACTGCTCCTGCTGCTGGTCTGCAGCTCCTCCCTGCTGGCTCCCGTCAGTCTCCGGCTGTTCTCAAGGTCTTCCTTGCAGCTGTGGCAAAAGTGGAGGTTCTGGAATTGGTTCCAAGGCCTGGCAGAGCTGCAGTCCCTGCTGTGCTCCTGGTTGGCCCCCTCCATCCCCTCAGCCCCGCCATGCTCTCGGTGAACCCCCAGCCCCCTTCAGTTTCTTCAGCCCCTCACAGTCCTCTCACCCCCCTCAGTCCCTTCTGGCCCATCCCGTCCCCCGAGACCCGCCAGCCCCTCAGCCTGTGCCACTTCCCTGTCACCTCAGTGCCACCATCGGCCTCGGCTGCCCCACAGCCCTCAGCCCCAGCAGCAGCTCAGGCTCCCCGTCCCTTCAGCAGCTCCTCAGGGGACAGTGCCTGGGGCCAGCGGCAGCTCCCACCGCTCCAGGGACAGCCGGGGCTGGAAGTGCTGCTCTGCCCGGCCTGGCTGCCAGCTTGGATCCAGCACAGGGAGAGGGGACACAGGGGGCACAGGGGGAAAAGCAAGAGGTGAGAAAGGCAGCCGAGGGGGGAAAGAGGTAAAAATGCAGCCTAGGCGTACACAGGTCAATCTCTTCATCTAAACATCCACATACCTCTAACTAAATAACTCTGCACATTTCTAGATCAATATCTAAGCACGTAAATGTAGGCATCTAAATGTAAGCGTGTAAATTTAGGCATCTATATGTAGGCTTCTAAATATAGGCATCTAAGTGTAAGGTGTCTAAATGTAACTCTTTCAATATATAAAGGGAAATCTCAGAATCTATAAATGTTACTACATCCATACAAATATAATTCTATCCCATCTAAAGTGATATAGATCAATTTACCTATATAGATGTATATATATGCACATATAGGCAGTCCTCTATAAATCTATGAATAAAACCACATGGATATATAAATAGAATAATAGAAATCTATAAATCTGTGTATACACAAAGGGTCCCACCTGCCCGATGGTCACAGGCTCTCCCTCTGATCCTTCTTCCCACACAGGGCAGCCCTCCTGGCAAGGCAGATCAGGTGGACATCTGGGAAGCAAAGGGAACACTTGGTCAATATTGGCCTCTGTGCATCTTTCCCTTTGGAAGGAACTGTCCTTCTATCAAAGACTGTAAAAGATGGCCGGAAAGGCAGACTCTCACTTGGCCATTTTAAGGCTGCTCTTCAAAGAGCCAGAATCCTTCCAAGTGTTCAAAACTTCTGAAGTTTTGAAGTTTCCCAATAAACTCAGAGCACTCACAGTGCAAAGGGCCCCCACAAGAGCTTGAAGCACAGACAGTCCCAGGTGCCACAAAGAAGCCCAGCCTTGTTCTTTCTCTGTGCTGACAGAGAGACCTCAGTCCTCACTGAAATGGCTGAAGCTGAAGGTGCTGGGAGCTGAGTTATGAACTAGCACCATTCCCTGTCATCTACAGCCTGCCCTCTGCAGTGAGCTACAGCTCCTCCAAATCAACCATTAGCTCTGGGATGAACAACTGTGGGACAAATGACCAGATAATACTGGCTTTGGCATTTATGTATTAGCCTGTGCACGTTGTCAGTGATTATAAATATTTAGAAGTAGCATCAGTTATAACTCCTTTTAGCTGCTTGTAATAAAATAGAATCTATCTGCTTAAGTGTGCACTGTGTTGCTCATAGAAATAGTAGTGTAACGAATATAATCTTTGCATCACTTATGGGAACAAAAGTGTGATGAATGTATTGTGTTACAGACCTTAGCAAAACATAAGGAAAAAAGGCTTGAAGGCCATCCAGTGACCTACCTGTCCAAGTGACAAGATAACCCTGACACAAACCAGAGCAACAGAGGACAATTAGAGAATACCATGCTAAATTGGAGGAAGACATACTAAACCCTTATCAGAAAATGTGAAACATTTTCAGGAAGCAGGAAGGAGGCAGAAGAAATAAAATATATTGACCTGACACCCACGGTGTCATGCAGATAAGCCTGAGTGTAAAGAAGTCAAACAAAGGAGTTCCCCAAGCATCAGGAAGTTCCCAAGAATGTTTGAAAATTGCAGCTCCAGCCCAGCCCTTGCTTTGCCTTGGCCTTCCCACCCAAAAGAGGCACAGCCCACATCTGCTGCTGGAACACAGGCACCTCTGGCTTGCCCCTCCCTGCATGGGACACGGCCTTAGTGCCTGAAAAACACTCTTCTCTTCTTTCCCATCAAACAAAGCCTCTTGGAATCTACAAAGCTTCCCCTTCCTGACCACAAATGCCCCTGCACCAGGGATTCTTCCCAGGAAAATAATCACCCAAACGTGGCCAACACAGGCTCACACTTTTTCATCCTTACTCAGGGGGGAGACTTGATGCTTCCCTCTTCTTTAGGAAATCTTGCTTTACCAAGCAAATCCTTCCCTGTCCATTCACAGCTGAACTCAAGAAGCCTTTGCTTCTCAGCCATGCAACAACATTCACAAGCTCCCAGTCCAGCCCCTTTCTTCCCTGTCCAATGCAGTTTACCTGAGAAGAGGGAGCAAACATCTCCTCCAGTATCTCAAGCACCCTGTCCAGAATCAGCAGTGGCAATTTCCCTTCCCCTGGAGTATTCCACAGCCAGCTGGGGGCTGTCCCTGCTGCAAAACCTGCACTGCCAGCTGGAGTGCTGGGGGCTGAAGTGTCTGGAGTGGCTGCAAGAATCCAAACACATTGGTCAGGCTCCACGATGTGTCTTTGGGATGCAGAGCTGTAGTGCTGCCTTGGATCAAACTTCACAGGAAGCACACAGCAACCTCAGTTCCAGAAATGTATTCAGACTTCCCGGGGATTGGAGGAGTGAGTTCTTCCTCTTAAAAATATTTATCCTAATTGACATGTACAAAGATTCAAGCATGGATTGTAAATCTCATATAGACACAGACACAGACACACACAAACACCTTATAATCACAGCCTTTTGCATTTTCCCAGCAGCTCTGGGATTTGGTTTCTCATCACAAAAGACCACAGAAAGTGGATTCACCCAGAAAGAGCCCAGATCTGCAGACACACAGGCTGAAATGAAACTTTGAGTTTTTTCTAAAACCAGCCTTGTGGGTGAGGCTGTATTCTGCATCTGCAGCTGTTGTGGGGCACACAGAGCTCACTTCAGTGGCACAGCTTGATTTGCAGGGCAGACAGTCTTAAACATCTGCAATATCCCATCAGGGTCCTAGTTTGGCTTCATTCAGAAAACGAGGGGAGTCCACCTAACAGTGACCACTTTGTTAGGCAGTATCTTTTGCCTTGCCTTTGTCCCCTTACAGAGAGGTAGTCTGGAAAATGCCCAAATCACCCTCCAAATGCAGCAGGGACAGGAAAAGCAGGAAGAGAATCTTTCTGTTTTCAAGGTCCCCCTTCCTAGGTTACTTGACACTTTCTACCTGATTCTCACTTGAGATCTACCTATGATAGAGCACTGCAGGAAAACTCTTTAAAGGATCATTAACCAGGACCTGCTTGAAAAGCAAGGGTAGAAGAAACTCTTCCCCTACCTGATGGGCTTCAGGCTGGGAAATGATGCTCTGAAGATGTGCAGCTGCTTCTCTCTGGCGAGGCCAATAAATGGCTGTAATGGTCTAGAGGAACCAGAGGAACGATGAGCTCCGGTTAGCATTTAAGCTCCATGGGAACAAGCAGAATGATGAGCTCAGGCATGTGCCTGGTTCCTCTGATGTAATGCCAAGAAATCCAGATGAGGCAAACACTTTCTTGGGAATGTAGTGCTCAGAGTCCTGAGCACCTGCATATAGCCCTGAAGGGCCTGGAGTCAGCTCTAAATCGTCAGGTGTGGGAACTCAGCACATCAATCCGGATGTCCAGAGCTCCCGAGAGAACCCTTGGGGGCTCTGAGGTCTTGGAATGTTGCCAGAAGCACTTGGTGGCTTGATTTTGATCCTTCTAGGGATGTGCCCCCTGTATATGAGGAAATGAAACCTATGAGAATCACTCGGGTGTGAATGGTGCAGGGAAGACGTATTTATAGAGTGAAGCACAGATTTTAGGGTTTTGGTACAGGGGGGTTATGGAGACAAGATGGAGGGAACAGGGCGTGTCATAAGGTTCTTCTTTCTTTTTCTTGTCATCCATCTTCTGTGTGATGTGGGCACTTGTGGATTGGTCTGTGGTGAAGGTGCACTTGGTAATAAGGATGATAGGTATTGGGAATGAAAGGTATATATGGTGTACGTAGTTTTTACTATAAAAAGATGCAACCGCCTCATGGGCGGTCAGAGTGCCTTTGGCTGCCTTGCTGGTCAGATCCCAGCCAGGCAGAGAAAGAACTTTGTAGATAAGAAATAATAAACAATTCTAAAGAACAAAAAGCTAGAGTCCAGACTTGTCCTTTGAAGCTCAGCCTGCAAAAGAACCATCCTATGCATGTGTGGGAGCAGAGATAGACAGCCAAAGCCCATACTCAGGTGAGGCACCACTGAGGTCCTGGAATGAAAGCACTGTAGAGCAGTGAGGGAAGGAAAAAGGAAGCAAAGGGAAGGCTGGGTAACTATTGGTTTCTGAGTGTGTTTCCCTTGGCAGCAACTGTACTTCTGTCAGGGAAAACAAAAGCTCCCAACATCCCAAACAGGGTGAGAAAGTAGAAGACAAAAAACCCCCGTATCTTCTGGGGCTATTCAACTATCTATTCCTTGTCTACTGAGCTCTCCCCTATTTGTTCAAC
The DNA here is from genome assembly GCF_022539315.1 of Serinus canaria. Lineage (NCBI taxonomy): Eukaryota > Metazoa > Chordata > Aves > Passeriformes > Fringillidae > Serinus > Serinus canaria. Next base: position 12,297,091 of record NC_066343.1, read on the forward strand.
TGTTGGGAAACCTGTCCTGCTGCTGTTTCTTGGCAGGAGGCAGCTGCCAGAAACCCAACTGCCAGGTCTTTTCCCCACTGCCCCAATGGGACAGGAGGGTCCCTCCAGCTGGGCGTAAGCAGGACCAAGCCCTCGGCTCATGCACTCACAGAGAGTTCCCCAAGCATCCCGGGGCAGGGCAAGGAGCAGCGCCAGCCACGGCGCACAGCTGGGCCAGGTGTAGCTGAGCAGGCCAGGCTGTGGTGAGCACAGGCACGGTGGGACCGTCCCGCAGCCCCGGCAGCCCGGCACAGGCGGCACAGCTCCCGGGCCCTGCCGGCACAGCTGCCTTGCCCAAGGACAGCCCCTGTGCCAGGCTGCTGAGCAGCCCCAGCACGGGCAGGGCCCGCTCCTGCCCCGCCGGGCCAAGCCCAAGCCCATGCCACCTGCAGCTCCCACCCTGTCTCACTGGCTCTGGGCAGCTGCCAGGTGGGGAAGGAGAGGCACCGCTTGCTCATTGTGGAGCTGCTGGAAGCGACTGTGGCCTTCCCGCCCCGCCACCAGCTGCTGCCTGTTGGTCGTGCTCCAGTGCTTGATGTGGACAAGGAGGTTGGGACAGTCGCAGTGATGCTGTAGTGGAGTCAGGCCCCGGCATTGACCGGTGCAGCGGAGCCAACCCAGCCCAGCACCCTGTGAAAACTGTAGTGGTGGAGCTGGAGCACGAAGCTGTGGAACTGCATGACTTGGAAGGAGATCAGGGCTGCCTGGCAGGCTGAGCAGCTCCCTCTGGAAGAGGAGTGGACAATGAGCATCCCCTGGGCCCGGCTGTCCCAGCGCAGGGAGCAGACACGGGGGCTGTTCACCAGGCGCCACAGCTTGGCGGGGAAGGTGCTGCCACTGAGCCCAGTGGGCAGCAGCAGCTCCGCCATGGCGCCGATCGCCGACTGTCGCCAAAACGCCCGCAGCGCAACGGCCACGGCTGCACCGGCAGCACAAGGCCTGACGGGGGCGCTGTGTTTGGGCCCGTGCGCGCCCAGCATGGCCCTGGTGTTGCAGTGTTGTGGTTTTATATTGTAGGTTATTGTTTGATTTGTACTTTGGTAGTCCCTCTGGGTTTTTTTTCTCCCCGCACAGACCTGCCTTTGTTATTCAATTGGTTTATCTGTTGTTACTTAGCTACTTTCCTGCCAAGTTTCAAATCCTTTCTCCCCCACATCCCGTTGTTAACCCCTCCTGTCCCAAGCAGTTTTCCTCCCTTGTGTTCCCTGCCTTGTGTCCCACCCAGAGTTCTCTTGATTAGTTGAACATTGCATTCTCCCTTGAGACCAGCCCCCCTTTATAAGCTGTTGTTTGCCCCCAGTTCCTTGCCTGGGACCCCGGGACTCGGGGAGTGTAACATCAAATAAAGTAACCCAGTGCCACCAAGGCCCATGCTGCTGTCACCTTTTTGTTCTGCATTGCACCTCCACTGGTATCTGGGATTCTGTCACCCCCCCCCACTGTCACCATCTAGCCGGTGACATGTGCGACACCCAGCACGGGCCGGACTTGGTGAGGACGAGCGCGGCACAGACGGGGCTGCGGGCACAGCGTGGGCAGGGTGGCTCTGGGGCTGGCTGGGCTCTGCACAGCACAGCACAGCATGGCAGGTTACGGTAGAACAAGGAAGGGCAGGGCAGGCAGGGAAAGGCAGGGCAGGGCACTGGGAGCAGTGACGGGCTCTGTCCCCATGCTGCATCCCGTGCCTGGGTCACCATCCATGACAGAGAGGAAGGATGTTGCTTTGTCTTGGCTGGGGAAAGGATGAAAAGGGGGGGGTTAGAACACATTTATTTGGTCTCCTTTTCAGCAGACTAGCTGGTTTTATCTCACCATGTCTGCCTGTCTTTGGCAGAGTTGGCACATTTCTCGTGATTTGGAGTCAACTCCAGCAGCAGGAAGGGGCAGCAATTTTGTCAGCATTGATATAAAAGCCAAAGTGTTGCCCCATGGAGGGATGTTGCTTTATTCAAGGGATTTTTGGCCTGGAGTTGTAGCAAACTCACACTGGTGTCTTCCCAAACAGCATTGCCTTTTTCTTTCCTCAGGAGTTGCTGCTTCTTTTTCTTCTCCCCATCTGGGGAGAGTTCCATGCAAATGCCTCCTGCAGCCAACTCTTGTCACTGTAGTCTGACAAAGGAGATCTTGCAATGGACAGAGACTCCCTACAGCTGCTGTGGAGAGCTGAAGGGGGAAGCTCTGTCCCTTAGTCCTGAAGTCTTGTTGGGGAGCTGCTTGTGCTTTGGGGGACGGATACCAATGATTGTCCAAGCCTTGCAGGTTCATTGCTGAGCTTCCTGACACACCACAGAGACTTTGGGGTTGTTGTGCTGGCAAACAAATTTCAATCTGGGGACTTTGTGAAATTCTTCAAATATTCTTTCGATTTTTCTTTTCTGCAGAAATACTGTCATCATCTATTTCTTCTGGAGAATCTTTTCCTACTTGTTAGGGAATTTTCCTGCCCTCCCAGATCAGACCAATTCCCAGGGCTCCTTCCCAAAGTGAGGTGTAGCCCATGGCCTCCACTCTCCAGCTGGAACAGAAGGAAACACAGAGGTTGCTGTTGTGGGAGAGGAGCTTCTCTTTCCTGCCTGCTTTCCCTTTGGGACAGGTTGGTGGGTGTTCATTTGATAAAGGCAGGTTTAAAATCTGAAGCAGTTGAGTTTCAAACTGCCCCCTCCTCGAGCTCTTCTGTGGCTATCCTTGGGAAAACAGCCTCTTGGTGGGAGCTCCCAGTGCAGGTTAAAGCAGGAGGTTGATATTTCAGGCTTGTGACTGCTGAAAGCAATTGATTACCGGAGGTGTCCAGAGCTGGGAGTGGCTCCTTTTCTCACTTGCCTGCAGCAAAGGAAGTTGCAAAGTGGGAATTTCATTTGTGGAGATGGCCACCAGGGGTGTTTGCCAAGAAATGGGCTGGCAGAGAGGCAGCTCTTGGTCTAAACTGGCTCTGTGTTTGTTTTGCTGGTGGGGAGGGTCAGAGATGCAGACACAGACATCAGCAGAAGGAACAGTGTAATTTACTGTAATGCAGAAGTGTAAAAAAGAGTCAGGAAAGGATGAGCTAAGCAATGCACCTCAGCATTATGCCAAAAGGTTGCCTTTGGTGATTAAGGAAGATACATCAGCAGATACCCCAATCCTTTCCCCTTCATCCAGAGCTGCACATCAGCAGGGGGAAGCTGTCCCAGCCAAGGCCTGCAGAGCCACGGCTGGGAACTGGAAAATCCTGTGGTGCCTCCACCTTTGCCGGCCTTGAGGCTTCCAACTGTGATTTGAACCAAGGATGGAGTCCATTGTTAACATCCCAGTTTTGCCAAGTCAAGGAAACCATTCACAACTAGGCTACTGGTTTTGAGCAGTAGGTTTTTCTCCCCTAGTTTTTGGAAAGCTACGACCTTAAGAAACCCAACGGATTTTTCTCCAGGAGGAGAGCAGCAGTAGCATGATGCCAATTTTTTCCACCTCTTTTCTGTGTCTTTGGTGCTTTAAAGAGTTCCTCAGTGTGCAGCAGGAATGAAAGGATGTGTGGTATTGTGATTTGAGAGCTCTGTGTTGTGCCTTGCCACATGAGTGTTCATGACAAGCTGGACACCCCACTCGTGGCTCTGTCGAGTTAAATTCATCCCAATTCTGTGCAAACAGCAGCCCCAAGATGCTGAGAAGAGAAAGCACAGTGGGTGGGTGTGCATGCACACAGCCAGGGGCTGACTGCTGTGTGGGCAGAAGGTTTTGGACTGCTGTACATCTTCACTCTCCCAAGTTGGAGGAATTTATCAAATCTATATGAAATGAAAAGATATAAATCTATATGAAATCAAAAAATATCAAAATGTATGAAATAAATACATAATAATCTATCATAGATGTGATTTAACATCTATACACTATTGCCAGCTGGGGGTCTCTATACAAATCACAAACGGGACGGGACTGCTGAGGAGTGCGCCTCGAGCTGTTTGTTTTCCAGCATCAGTCTCATTACATGGTTCTGACAATGGGAAGATGCCAGCAGCTCTCATCCCCAGCAGCAGACCAATAACTTAATGTTATAACTTAATTTAAGTAAGTTTTTTGACCAATCACACAAAGAAAAAGCATATTGACAGTAGTTCTACCCAACCACTGTAAGCACACGTACCTTTTCTTAAAGCAACACTTGCCTATTTCAAATACACTACCTGCTTCTAAGCCATGAAACACAATGCACAGAGCTCTATTATTAAGCTTAGAAGTTCCTCATATCTTGCTAGATATACTTTTTTGTAGCTTAGGAAGTTATTCTAGACAAGCATTAATACACAGACAATTGTTCTATTTGTCCTTACTTTTCTACTTATACAATTTTTCTGCTGACAAATCTTATGGCTACTGCTTAGCTGTAACCGCAGTTCTGCTGTCTCTGAGGCCTGCCCTTTGCAGCTTTGCCAAAACTCTCAGATTTGAAGGATTCCCACAATTCCCCCCTCTCAGTTCAACTAAAAAAACCCTTCGTAACCGTGTCATTTATTAACTACCTTGTGTTTCACAGCTTTACTCTAGTGTACCTGCTAATTACTTGCTTAAAGCATCCTTTTTGCTCACATTAAGCCTTGCTGTATTACAACACAGCAATTTTAATGCTGTGGAAGTTCAGTCAGTTCAAACAGCATAAGCCATGTCTGATAGCAATTGCGATTCATTCTTCAAAAAAGTCTCGTCTCTTCTAAGGTGTAAATTCAAAACCTTCCTCCATGTCAATACCTTCATCCACCATCTGTGTGAGATTTTAAGAACTCTCTGTGAATCCATTTCCTACCCCTCTCTCGTATGATAAAAACTTCCTTGATAGTTTTGTCCATCATTTGTCGCACACACACTGAAGTATGCAAAGTATTACTACTAGTATCACTACCAAAACACCCAATACATAGAGACCTATTTTTCAAAGTTCTCTTAGCCAAGGTGCAAAGCTCCATTGTTGGAACAAATCATCTAACCATGACCCACCATCCTCTTCAATTTGAGCTGTAAATCTTTCAGCTTTTGTATGCTTTTGTGGTTGGATTCAGAGTGATCAGACAGGTTCATGGAACACAATCTTTCAAATTCCTCACAGCCATGTCCATGTGACAGTAAAAGAAAATCAACTGCAGCTCTGTTTTGAAGGGTAGCGTGCCCAACACTGTTATCATCTGTAAGCATATCACAGATTGCAGTGCATGTGGCATTGGTTCCTTTACTCAGCCAGCATCCAACCCAATCAAATTGTTTCAATGCCATGCTGAAGCCAGGTGGGGTGAAAACAAACCTGCTGAAACCCTTTTGGCAGCATTCCAAGGCATAATATCCCTCACAGTTTTTATCATAGTGATGAGCAGATCTTGTTCCTTTAAGTTGCTTCTTAATGACTGCTCTTAGCAGTAGGTGCTATCACAGTGAGCATTCCAGTGTTACCTGGGCCACCTTCAAGGCGTGATGGGATGCCCTGCTGAGGCCTATCTCCACAAATGAGCCAACATCCTTTTGGCAATTGTTGTGGATATTGGTCAGCCTTGGAAAGCACATCCCAGCTGTCTGAAGAATTAAAATTATAATTCAAATCCTTGAATTTCTGTATGCAAAATAATGGGGAGTAACATTGTACTTTGGAGGATCACCTTCTCACCAATCATTAGCTGTAAGGCAGAAATCCATTGTTAAAGGACCACAGATTTCTAATTCTTGGGGTTCAGGTACTGCTTTGGGAAGTCCTTTGGCCCAAATGTTCCCATGCAATACAGGATTGTCAATTGCTCCCATTGTCAATTTCACCAGGCTTACTATTGAATTGCTTTTTGACCAAGATCAAATCCTCTATTGGCACGCAGACTAGACAGGTTGAGAAAGGCTTTTCTGGTTCTGAGTTAGACAAACATACGGTATCCAAGCCTGCTGCCTGAGCTAAGGTCACCCAAACATATGGTTTTGGTTGTTCCACAGGCAAATCTGCTCTACAAGAAGTAATTAAAACCAACCAATACCAGTCTATCATTCGATTCTGCTCCATCCTTTTTATGAGCTAACTTTTGGCAGAAATCCTCCCATATATATCAATTTAAAAACTTTGCTTTTGACATTTAACTAAAATTTCACCTCTGAAAGTCCAATAGAGGGGATCTGGGACATAACAAAACAAAACCCCGTGCTTTTGCCAAAAAAGCTCTTATGAAACCAACAACTGACACATTTATAAATAGCATAAAATCAGAGTTTGCAGGTTCCACCAATGAACAGAGAACATCAGGTGGGACCTGTGATCCCTCTGTTCTGCTCATGCCTGCATACTTGAATGAATTGTCATGATTGTTTTTAATCAAGGAGAGTACATTGGCCATTTTAGGCTTGGAAATTTTCCTTTCCTTTGTTGAAGAGGAAAGTAACAAAGTCTCTTTGGCCACCATCTACTTCACCACCAGTAGCGCTGAGTTATTATTATCCTGGTGGGCATTTTTATGGAAACTCCAAGGCCTCTTGCCATTGTTATTTTTGTCTATTTTAGATGGATTTTTAAAGCTGAGGTTTGAGTAGTTCCAAGTCTGTTTCTAAATAACATCTTGCAAAAGCAGAATGAGCTCTCTCCTTCTTGCTTGTCAGCGTGTTAGAGCTTGGTTTCTTCCGCATGAACCATGTTGGAAAATGATCCCCTGATGTCATGCCAATCTACACTGTAATTCCTTGCCCTGAGGAGTATCAGAGAGACCTGCTGAGCTCCATGAACACTGTCAGCTGCATGGAAGTGAGCATCCTTGGCTTTGCTGAGCAAACTAGAGCTCAGCTTAGGTTAGATGCTCTTGAGCAGAAGAAAGACTGGAATCATCAGGTGTTTCCAGAGGCCTGTGTGCCCAGAGGGACTGAGTTCCGGGAGCAGCTGGATGTTTCAGTACATCATGGAAGGGGGTTGCCAGACAGCTCAAGCCTTAGTACAGCCAAACACTCCCCAGCTCTTCTCAGGCAACACTTTGCTTTGGGTTTCAAGTTGTTCCCACTTGTCTGTCTGTGAAGATGCCCCTAAAACCACAAGGCAAGCCTCTCAGAACTGGTGTTACATTTCCAGAAATGAAGAAAAGAAGCCCAAACCCAGCAAAGTTTCTAAAGCAGTGTTTTTTAGAGAGGAACTTAACCCCCTGTTCAGTTTCTTCACACTGGGAAACATGCCTGAAACCTGGGCATGCAGGTGTGAAGGCCACAGAGTCTCTTCTGCTTCTTGTGCAGTGCTGCTGAAACACTGAGTGACCGTGTTTCTCTCCTAGCCCAAGCCAAGTTCTCCACGTCACCAAGCCAGAGCCTGGAGATGTGGAGAGCCTGCCAAAACCTCCCAGTGTTTCCTGGCACTTTCTGAGATGGGCCTACCATTAATGTTTTGACTTGAGGAGCCAAATGAGCAGAAGGTTACCAAAGGGATGGCAATTCTCCTGCTGATTTGACCATGGGAAGTTTTCCTTTTCCACATAAGGAAAGCAGAAATTTTCAGACTGCTGAGAGACAGAGCTGCAGGTGGCTCCTGTGTGCCCAAGCAGGCATTTTCATCCCAATACAGTTGTGCAGGCATCTTAATATGTCTGTGTTGAATATGAGATTGTAAATGTTTGTTTCCTTACCTGAGGAATACGTCCTGGATTTCCTTTTTTTTCTTCCCATTTCCTGTGTTTTCAAGAACAACACAAAAAGCTTGCTGAGTTGTGTTTTATGGCAACTGTGCTGCAGAAACCAACAAGCACTGCAGAGATGCCTTTCCATGTACTAATCCTTAGAATTAGTACAGCAAAGTCCTTCTTCCAAAAAGCCTTTCAAGATGGTGTGAATCTTCAGAGATGCAAACGTGCTTTTGTTGATGTAGTTCCCACTAACTAGGTCAATCAATGAAATCAGCTGCCAAGGCAAGATCTGCGAGATGGTGGAAAAGCTGTGGTTGCATCAGGGTTTGAAGATTTGGTTGGTAAAGGAAAGTCATCTCTGGGACTCTGCCAGGGCAGAAACTGCCACTGAAGAACAGAGGTTAAACAAAGAGATTTGGAGACCACCTAGAGATGTGAAAGCAGCAGGGGGAGCCTTGTGTTTCCTTTTTCTGCAGGCTCAACGCCTGATAGCCACAGTAGGGACCCCAAAGCTGCAGCATCCCAAGCTCCTCTCAGCTTTGCTGCGTGACTTCCTGAGCTGCTGCCTGCAGACAGACGAGGTGGAGCGCTGGTCTGCCAAGGAGCTCCTGCAGGTAAAGTGTGAAGGGGCTGCAGGAGAAATAGGGTCCGAGGGATGGGCTCCTGTTCCACTGAAGTCCAAGGCATCAGATGAGCCCCCTTCCTTCTCACCTCCACTCTTGGTGCTCTTCAAATGAAAATGGTGAGGAATCCTAGACTGGGCTGGGCTGGCAGGGCCCTGTAAAGGTCCTGTGGTCCAAGTGTCCTGCAATGAGCAGGGACATCTTTAAAGAGATCACATTGCTCAGAGCCTTTTGCCACTGGACCTGGAATGGTTCTAGGGAGTTGGCACCTACAAGCTCTTGGGACAACTTGTGCCAGGGTGGCACCATGCTCTGAGTAGACAAGTTCTTCCTTAGACCTGCTCTCATTAGATCTCCTTTGTGTTTAAAAATATTTGCCCACATCCTATTCTAACTGGACCTGTTAAAAAACGTGTCCCCTGCTTTCTTCAAAGCCACTCTGAAGTCTTGGAAAGTGGCAAAAAACTCTCCCTGGGGCCTGTTCTTCACTAAGCTGCGTATCTCCACCTCTGTCCACATTTCCTGACAGGACAAGTGTTCTGTCCTCTGATTGTTTCTGTCGTCCTGTTTTGTAATTTGGTGGGTTGTTCAGTTTTATCTAATGGCAAAAGAATTGAAGTAGAGCAATGAGGTTACAGAGACATGAAATGATGGTGAAGGAACCCAAGGAAGCCAGTCCTGGCCTGGCAGTCAGAGATTTGGCTGTGGGCAGGAGGGGCTGTGGGGGGCTCACTCTGAGCCTCTGAGGGGCCCTGGTTTGTGCTCCCCAGCCCACCCTTAGGGGTTTCTGCCACGCAAACAGGGACAGCTGAGAGGGACTTGTCCCAGCCCCATCTGCTGCCTGCTCAAGCAGACAGGAACTGCCCCAGGGTCACTGCCAGGTTTTGGCAGAGAGGGAACTGCAGGACCCAGTGTCACTGGGCTGGCCCTGATGGGAAGGAAGGTGTCATCCAGCACAGGAGGGACAGGGCATGGAAAGGGAGACACTGCTTTCTGTCCCTGTGAAAATCAGCACAGTGCCTGTCTTTCAAAGACAGGGACCTATGTGAGTCATTGGAGTTTCCTGAAAGGAAGAAACCCCAGGAACAGAAAGCACCATTTCTAGAGCCCTGGCAGGGCAAAAATCCCAGCAAGATGAAGCCATCACAATAAAGAGATGAGTGGCATTCTGGGCTACGTTTGCCTGTGATGGCAATATCCTGCATACTGGGGATGACCAGGGGGCAGATTGTCCCATTGCTCCTCTTTCTGGGTCTTTCTAAGATCCAGAGGAATCCTGATTAAGTCCATAAAGAACTGAGCTTGTAAAGTCATGGTTCATTGTTTTTTGGTTTTTTTCATGTGACTAGCATCCATTCAAATCAGCCAAGCCCACCGTCCACCCTGGCACCACTCACCATTTCCGTGAAGAGGAGGAAAGTGAAGCAAACACTGTGCTAATCACATCAGGACCATATACTCCATAACCAGCTTAGAGTAGGACTGAAGAGTACTTTTGTAGAGTAGGATTGTAGAGTAGGATTATAGATTAGGACTGAAAATAAAGTTTCTGAAACTTTGGCTTATCTGGAAGATTCCTTTCTTTTTCACCCTGGGAATAAGCTCTGCAATCCTTCTGAATTGTCAGATGTCAGATCATTAATGGCGTCTTGGGTACAGTTTGAAAGTGGGGGCAGCTCCTCTTCATTCATGCTCTCCAGACTACACTGCCTTTATAATATGGCTCGCTGGCCCCTTTTGGCACAGCTGGAACACTTCTAGTTGCAGGCAGAACCAAAACACCCTGTGCATTCGGTTTGAATTAAGAGCATTTGGGTTCCTGCCACTTGAATTTGGATCCCTAAATGCAATGTCTTTGGCGGAAGGAGAGCCTTGCTCAAGTGAGAAAGCAGAAAGATCCGGGAGGGTGCTCGGGAAGGTCTCCTGTGGTGCAGAGCTGTCAGCGCCTGTGAGGTGAGAGCGGCCCGGCCTTGCCCGGGGCGGAGCCCCAGCAGAGCCCCGGCAGAGGCCGGAGCAGCCTGAGCCTCGGCAGAGGCAGGCTGGAAGGAGGCCCTTGTAGCTGCAAGAGGCAGCAGCCGGGCCCTGGGTGCCTCTTCCTGGGAGCGGGCGAATCCTCGGCTCTCAGAGCCCGGCTGGCAGCTGGCTGCTCCCGAGGGGAAGCGCAGCCATGCTGGGCACAGGCCGGACTGGAGGCATTGCCCGTCTGGAGTGTGCCCAGGAGCAGAGCAAGGCGAAGGGCAGCCCAGGGCTGCTGGGCTGCCTGAGGATTCCTCCTCTTCTGCCGGCTGCCCTGTAAGTCCTGGGAAAGGTCGGCAGTGTGTGCAGCACTCTGGGCACCGGGGGAGGGAGCCGGGCTGCTGGGCAGGCTGGAGCGCAGGGCAGCCTCCTTCAGGCACGGCACTTCTGCCAGGGGAAGCGAGGCCGGCGGGAGGCAGTGACAGCTCGGCAGGTCACATCTGCGGGAGCCAGTGCCTGACGCAGCTCTGGGAGGAAGCGCCTGCAATCCTGCAGTTCTGCACCGAGCCAGAGCAAAGGGGTGAGATGCAGAGTGTTTTACAGAAATATTCAGGGCCACCGGGCCAGCCTGCTTTGTGCTGTCTGGCACACAGCAAGCGCTGTGCAATGCAGCTCTGAGCTGCTGGGAGAGAGGGAATCGGGGTTGTGCCTGAGGGTTTTGCTGGAGGAGTAAACTGATTTGGAAGTGAGTGCAGAATAATTTCAGTAGGCAATTGAAAGAAATAGGGCAGGAGATCCTTCTCCTCTTTAATGCCTTTATTAAGACGGGTCTCGCACACGCCGCCACTGCTCCCAGGAGTGGCATGGAGGAGGAGGAGGAGGAGGAGGAGGAGGAGGAGGAGGAGGAAAAGTGCAGCTTTATCCGCTGGTCTGCAGGCAGAGCTGGGACTTCCGTCCTCAGGGGAGTACCAGGAGATTCCCCGGTTTTTCAGTTTGACATTCAAGGACCTCTTTCTAGCCGACGTCGTTTAGGTTAGGGTTAAAGGCAAAAAGGGTCTTAGCGGATATTGGATTCTGTTCCTCACATCTAGACATCACTTCAATCTCTTCATTCCATGGTGGCTCGTTTTTTAGGGGTTTTTTCCTGCTAGGTTTGGTGTGGGGTTTCCTCATTTGCCTCCTCACAACCCCGGGTGCCATTTTCCAGGAAGCAGCAGGGTGATACTTGACAAAGGGGATTTCTAACCATCAACAGCAGGTAATTAAAGAAAAACTATTAACAACAGGTGATTACAACATGAAATTATTAACAACAAATAGTTACAACTCCAACTCGGTAGCAATTGGTTTAACTTGTGAACTCTGCAACCTTTAAAAAAAATGGACAACTTTTCTACTCATAACAGCAATCTGTGTTTTTTTCATTAATTTCTGAAAGAAAGTCACAATGTGTTGCACACAAGTAGGGGTATTAGAAAAGAAAGGCCTTCTAAAATCAGGCCTTGCTCTGCTAACTTCCCAGCCTTCCCATCAGGCCTGTTAAGTCTTCTACATGCAGCCAGTTAACTTCCCATAGGAAAAGTCCTAGGAATGAGTGCAGTTAGCACAACGAGCTGTTGTGCTAAGAAAACTGTTTGCATCTGTAATAAACAAGAACTCTGTCTCATGAACGTCCACAAAGGAAAAATGTAATCACCTGAGTAAGAGTAAGTCTTAAAAAGAGAGAATCTTAGCATGTACACACCAAAACACCTTCTAAGCAATGAATTGTGTGGCAAGAAAACTACCAGCCAGTTGGAGTTGAACATGAGGTCTGTAAAAACGGTATAAAAATGAGTTATATGAATAAAGAATTGGCTTTCTCTGCCTGAACAAACAGTCCTGGCTGCTTTATTGACACAGCAATGTGGCTTCGCTCAGCAGGAGCACTTGCAGGGTGTATTGATGAAATGCTTGTGTTTGATTCCCAGAATAGGAAGGCGAGGCATTAAGTGTAACAAATAGGGTTTTGTCTTGTGAATTCCTTTAGCTTTAACAGGCAGTGCTGAACCCTGTACTCCCTCACTGCAGTGCTTACTGTGTGCAAGTGGCTATCTTGGCCTTGAGAATAAGGAAAGTGGTTCTGCTAAGAAAGTAGCTGGAATGCATTCAAAGGGAAGAAAGTGTTTATGAGGCTCTTGACCACCAAAGGAGAATTTGAGGAATGGGATATTTCCCAAACAACTGTGTAAAGAACGGGAGTTTTGTCTGAGGCCCTGCCATATTTGATCCCTGTTTGAGCAGGTTGACAAGACAATGAAGAAAAGTGTATTGTTTAACAGGGGGGGACTTGTCCCTTGGAAGAGAAACAATATGTTGGTCATCGGTGGGCAGTCAAGCTTTGAAAAAAGAGGAACAATGTATAATGGAGCCCTTGGTGGCAGGGAGTCATGGAGTCATCATGGCCTCATCTCACAGCCAGCCATGTGTGAGCTGATGCCGTAACTGGGAAAGTTCCACTCCTGAGCAGGAGATACAAGCCTGGTTCTGGGGTGGAGGGGTGAGAAGGACGAGATGTAGATGGCTTTGATCCAGGGGATGTCCTGGAAGCGCACTGCCTACCTGCCCCTGCCGCCGAGCACCACGCTCCATCTCCCTCTCCTGCTCAGCAGATTTTTGGGAATCCAGGAGTTGGTTGTCAGGACCCAGGACATCCCTCTGGCTGTCCTGAGCAGCCATGACCCCTGCCAGGGGTCTCAGAGACCTGGGCACAGAGCCCAAAAATCCCTGTGATTGTGATCATGACCCGTGGAGCAAGTTACCAACCTTAGATGAAGATCTGCAAGCCACAGTAAATTAAGTAGAATAATAGTGAATATTTCCCGGGGGGAAAAGTAGATTTTGGGGTTACTAGAATAGGGGTTCAGGAGGCAAGATGGAGGGATCTGGGTATGTCCTACCTTTCTCCTTCTTCTTCTTGGCCTCCATCTTCTGCTGTGATGTTGGCACATTTAGATTGGTTTAGAGTAGCTCACTGTCTAACATAGGTGATAGGTATTGGAAAGTAATTGTAAACATTGTATGCATAGTTTTTAGCATAAAGACATAACACCACCCCGGGGGCAGGCAGAATGCCTCTGACTGTCTTGCTGAGTGGACCTTGGCAGGGCAGGAGAAATAATTTTATAGATAAGATACAATAAACAACCTCGAGACTGAGAAATGAAGAGCCCTGACTCCTTCAAGCACCAGGCTGGGAAAAGGGACTTTGCAACTTTTCTCGGGGTCACTCTTACAAGCTAGAGACCCCGACAGTTGGTATGTGTTATTTGCTACTGCAACTAATGGAATACATTTGCTTTGCAATCCCAGTTGTGTCTTAGGTTCTTTTGTGCATGGGTCTCCTCCTGAACCTGTGGCAATGACCACCAGGGACCTACAGAACACTCCTACTCTGATGTCGATAAATTCTGAGAAGTGATTGAAATATGTCAATAAATTTGGGGTAATGTTTAGCCTAGGAGTTTCAGCAAAGTATTGAATATGTCTTAGTTCCATGAATACAAACTAGTAGGTGTTATTGCTGGGTGTGCAGGGCTTAGGGAAGTGATTCCCTATGCTCCCAGGGTGTGCAGGGCTTAGGGAAGTGATTCCCTATGCTCCCAGGGCTGAAATAAAGTATAGCCTCATTTCTAACCCTGAGCTGGAAGCAGGCATCAGGCCCTGCTTGGTAGCTTTCAACCTTTTCCAGTGTTTCCTCTGGTCGATCTTTTTAGGCACCAAATCTCCTTGCCATGGTTGGCCAGGGTGTGTGCAGAGCAATGCAGCCCCCCCAAGGCCCTTGGTTTCCCCACAAGTTGCCAGTTGGACTACTTCCAAAGGGGAAGAAGGGCAGAGAGATACATTCACAGGTGTCCGGGGCATGTCCAATTAATGTGCAAATATGTGGGAAGATTTGTTAGGAATGATTTCATCTGTTATGCCCACAGTGCCTTCTCTTCTGGTTCTGTGCACTCTAGGTGAGTAATGAAATAGTTGGCTCTCACAATTAGGAGACAGATCTTATGTGGATGTTCAAATGTGAAGTGATGTTATTAGAATATGTCCTCCCACAGTCTTCTTTCTTGTCCCCCTTGTAATAGCCTTGGTAGTCACGGCTTTTGGGGAGGGCTGGCTTGTGACCAGGAGGCGCGGCTTAACAACACCTGACCTCCAATCAAGATGTTAAGAGGACAGCAGAGAAAGATTTGACTGACAGAACGTTGGGAGGGGCTAAGGGTATGGAAGGCAGAGCATCCCTTCTGTAGATAACCATGTGGCTGCTAGTCCTGGAGGCTTCCAGAGCTACAATCTTTCCTTATTCAGTCCTTTGTTAAGGTTTAAGAAACCTTTAAAAATTTAAAAACAAGAGTCGTTTCTCCGAAGTGCAAATCTGTGGGCCATTATCTTGGTCTGGTTTCCTTAGCTTGTGTCCTATCTGAGTGCTGATTTGGGGTACAGGCTCTAAGTGCTTCATGCACTCTTGGAGTTCTTCTTGGATCCCTTGAAACAGCAGGCTTTGGCCCACAAGGGGAATTTGTGCTGCTTTGTGACGGAGGAGAACTTCCCAGGCTTTTTTCTGTTTGCTGTAGGGAAGGTTGGTTATTGCTTGGCATAAATTCACAAACCAGCATAGAGTGTTTGCTTTGTGATGTCAGGGCATGGTTGCCACAGCGTCATGGTGACATCAGAAGGTTGCCTTGGTGTATGGAAGGCCTGAGTGTCAGAGCAGCCCTAGAGCTTGCTCAGAGCAGCAGCATCCTCCTGCTAGAGGCATTTGTCAGTGGACACCTGTGCACTGACAAGAGCCTTGCTTTTTCCACTGTTGGAGCACAGCCTGCCAACTTGCAGGCAGAGCAGTGCTACAATGATTGAGCGGCTTGCTCCTGCACTTTTTGGAGTATATGCCGTTACCTATTCTGTATATTATGTGACTCACCTGGCACGTAAGTAGAGGTTTTCCATGGGTGTAACCAGAATGATGGCTTTTGTATGTCCTCCTGGTCTTTCTTAGTGACTGAGTTGATTTAGAAACAGAAAGAGCATTAGGATGCCACTGGTTTGGTAAAGCTCCTGTCAAGACATTCAGCTGAAAAATGGGCGTCTGTAGCCACAGGGCCGCATTTGCAAGGGAACCTGCAGGGCTTCCGTTCTCTCCATGGGAGAGTCTGTGGCAGCAGAGTCCGTCATTTCCTCAGTTTGCTGGGACAAGCAAGACACCGTTAAAAATGTAGACTGGGAGACCTTGTTGAAGGGCCTTCTAAAAACACTGCAGTTGTTCCCAGGAATCAGGGAAAGCTGCTTTTTTTCTACATTTCCTCCTGAAAAGATTTGACTATCTAAGTAATCCTTTTCTACAATAGTGATTTTCCCTTTGCAATGAAATGCAAACTCCAAAGCAGTGAGTGTCTGCTCCATAACTTCTGGAGCTGCTGCTGTGCTCTTCCACAATAGAACTGCCACAGCTCTGGGGGATCCTGGGAAAGCTTTTCTGTGCAAGCTTGTTTCCAGCAAGTTAATGAGAAAAAATGCATGCAACTGACTTATTTAAAAAGTACCTGAAGGAGAGGATTTTAGAAGCGGTTTTATGTTTTTGGTAGAACAGGAGCATTGAGTGTTAAAGAAGACTCTGAATTTTCTTGGTCATCTTTGTATTCATTTACTGGCAAAAGAGGCTGAAGTGTAGGCACAACCAAGAATACTGTCCTGATCTCTTGCTGGCAGTGTGAATGAAATGTGTCTCCTGGAGGGAAGTTGTGAAACAGGAAATAATCTCTGTTTGGGTTGACTTCTTTTGTGGGATTCAGCAGCCCAAGCAGTTTTCTCACAGCATCTGTTTCATTTTCCCTTGCCCACTACAGGTCACGTGAAACGTGTCATCTGTGGTGCTGATCCTGAGGTGAGTGAGAAAGGGAAATTACATGTTCCTGGTGTTTAAGAATTGTAGAGCGAGCTGTCAGCTTGGCCAGTAGCAGTAGAGTGTAGAGGGCCAGCTAGGGAGGCCAAAAGAAAATCCATTTTCATGCCTTCATCGACAATAACAAAGACATAAGTGGATATTTCCTAATTTACAACTCAGAGCCCAGAAGAACTGCTGACTCAGTTTTGCAGAGAGAAGGTTGCTTGCTGACGGCAGCCAGAGGGGAACACTGAACTAAGAGCAATTTTGTATAGAGTAGAATAGACCCATTTAAATTTAGTCAGAGTGACTGACAATTTATTCCTATCCATTTAATGACATCTCCTTAGAAGGTGCGTTTGTAGAAGAACAAGGCCATCTGGAAATGGTGGATGCTGTATTTGTAGTCTGATGGGCAACTTTGTGCCTAGAGAGCAGCATGAGCCAAAAGGAGCCAGGGGTGCTGCAGGTCTGGAGCAGCTGAAGATAAGGCAGAGTGGCCTTAGTGGCCAAGAAGGCCAATGGCATCGTGGCCTGTGTCAGCAGCAGTGAGGCAGCAGGAACAGGGCAGTGAGCATCGCCCCACGCTGGGCAGCGCTGCGGCCACAGCTGGAGTGCTGTGTGCAGCTGTGGTCCCCCGGGAAGCAGAAAGTGTCAGAGGGGCTGGAGCGTGTGAAGAGGAGGCCTCGGGAGCTGGGAGAGGGGGTGGAGCACAAGGCCAGTTAGGAGGTGCTGAGGGAGCTTTAGCCTGGACAAGGGCAGGCTCGTGAGGGACATTCAAGCAAATTTCATTAGATGCCTACATGACAGTGCTCACCACAGGAGCTGTTTCCCTGCCAAACATCCACTCTCTGCATCCAAGTGTTTTAGACATATGCGTAGCTGACACTTCAATCTTGTTTTTTGTTGGTTTCCTAGAAGGACAAGCCATCCTCATTTTCTCGTTTTCCAGACAGCAAAGATGCCTCTGCACTAATTTTGGCCCTTATAAAGCACAGAAAGGGATTCTGAACCCTTTCTGGTTTTCCATGTCTGCAGCAGCAGTAGCAAAGGCTTTGCTGGCTTCTTCCTGCTTGTCCATTTAAAAGCTTTAAACAAAGGAAAGCTCCTATTTGCAGAGATGACCGTCCTTGCTGCTAGTAGACAGAGAGGAATATCAAATTCTTAGCAGTAGAATGATCTGTTTATTTGGCCTATTTTGATGTGGTTGCTGTGACTTAGAATCCCATTGCTAACGAAGAGTATGAGTTCTCCTTTGAAGATGTGGTTGTAGATCCAAGGAGAAATGGGGTTATAAAGGATATAGGTAACGGCCTGTCCCTCATGCTTTTCTCTTGCCACAGGTGACAGGACCAAGAGCTGCCTCTCCCCTGACTGCCTCTGCTCTTCCTGAAGAAGCCAGAGAGGAGCAAAATGAGGAAGAACACAACAAGCGTCCAGCTGTGGTCACACCACAGGCTGCTCATTCCATGAAAGTAAGTACCCATTCTGGGCTGCTGTCTTGAGTGCAAGGCAGAGGTGCAAGTTTCTGAGCAGCCAGCAATTGCTGTTGCTGGCTGAGGATGCTCAGTGCTGGAGTCCTGCAGGAAGTAGGCATTTCCTGTAGGCAGTGACAGCAAGAAATTGACCATTGAGCTGTCCTGCTGGGGCACTGAAGAGCTTGGGGCTGCGGCTGAGCATCTGGCTGCTTGGCTCTTGGAAGCTCCATCTCTGAGCTTCATTGGTCTTATAGCCAAGTGCACACGTGGTAGTGCTGGAGGTGAAAAGGCTCTGTTGGTTTGTTTTTCCATTTTGGAAAGGTGTCTTTGGATAGTGGAAGTATTTTGCAGTTTTCTGGAGTCGTTCCTCACTTGTAACGTCTCTGTTGGCCCAGCTGCCTTTTGGCTTTTGCTCAGCTGCAATGAGATGATTGTGTTGTCCATGAAGCTGTGGGGAGCCGTGCTTGTCTCATGTGGCCAGAGAAAGGAACCGCGGAGTTGCGAAGCCTCCTTGTGAGGCAAACAGCAGAAGGGGCAAGTTTCTATGGATCAGTTTTGTGCTGAAGTCTGCAGCTTTGGCAATTGCATTGGTATCAGCAGTGAGGGTAAATCTGCAAGTCCTTGACTGCTGTCTTGTGTTGCTCAGAAGGGGAAGGCCATCTGGAAATGGTGGCTGGTGTATTTGAAGTCAAGCAAGCAACTTTGTGGATGGGAGCTTCCTGAGCCAAAAAGAGCTAGGTGTGGTTCAGGTCAGGAGAAGCTGCAGATGAGGCAGACTGTGGCCTGGTGACCATGAAGGCCAAAGGCATCGTGGCCTGTGTCAGCAGCAGTGAGGCAGCAGGAACAGGGCAGTGAGCATCACCCTGTGCTGGGCAGCGCTGCGGCCACAGCTGGATTGCTGTGTGCAGCTGCGGGCCCCTGGGAAGCAGAAAGTGTCGGAGGGGCTGGAGCGCGTGCAGAGAAGGCCATGTTAGATGGGCAAGGAGGTGAAGCATAGGGCCAGTGAGGAGGTGCTGAGGGAGCTTTATCCTGGACGAGGGGAGGTTCGTGAAGAACATTCAAGCAGATTTCATTAGATGCCTACATGACAGTGCTCACCACAAGGGCTGTTTCCCTGCCAAAACTCCCCTCACTGCATCCAAGTGTTTTAGACATATGCGTAGCTGACACTTCAATCTTGTTTTTTGTTGGTTTCCTAGAAGGACAAGCCATCCTCATTTTCTCGTTTTCCAGACAGCAAAGATGCCTCTGCACTACTTTTTTGCCCTTATAAAGCACAGAAAGGGATTCTGAACCCTTTCTGGTTTTCCATGTCTGCAGCAGCATTTGCAACTGCCTTTCTGGCTCTTTCTTACTTGTCCGTTTAAATTCTATCCAGAAAGAAAAGCTCCTATTTGCAGAGATGACCTTCCTTGCTGATAGCAGATAGAGAGTAATATTGAATTCTAAGCAGTCTAAGAATGATCTGTTTATTTGGCCCATTTCAGTGTGGTTGCTGTGACTTAGAATCCCATTGCTAACGAAGAGTATGAGTTCTCCTTTGAAGATGTGGTTGTAGATCCAAGGAGAAATGGGGTTTTATATGATGGGTAATGGCCTGTCCCTCATGCTTTTCTCTTGCCACAGGAGACAGGACCAAGAGCTGCCTCTCCCCCGACTGCCTCTGCTCTCCCTGAAGAAGCCAGAGAGCAGCTAAAAAAGCGAGACCTCCACAAGCGTCCCACTTTGGTCACACTACAGGTTGCTCGTTCCAAAAGAGTAGGTGCCCATTGTGTGTGGTGCTGTCTTGAGTGCATGGCAGAGTTGCAAGTTGCAAGTTTCTGAGCATCTAGCATTTGCTGTTGCTGGCTGAGGATGCTCAGTGCTGGAGTCCTGCAGGAAGTAGGCATTTCCTGTAGGCAGTGACAGCAAGAAATTGGCCTTTGAGCTGTCATGCTGGGGCACTGAAGAGCTTGGGGCTGCGGCTGAGTTTCTGGCAGCTTGGCTCTTGGAAGAGAGCTTCTCTGAGCTTCTGCGGTCTTATAGCCAAGAACGCACGTGGTAGTGCTGGAGGTGAAAAAGCTCTGTTGGTTTGTTTTCCCATTTTGGAAAGGTGTCTTTTGCTTGTGGACGGGTTCTGCAGTTATCTTGGGTTGTTCCTCACTTGTAACGTCTCTGTTGGCCCAGCTGGTTTCTGGCTTTTGCTAAGCTGCAATGAGATGATGGTGTTATCCATGAAGCTGTGGGGAGCCATCCTTGTCTCATGTGGCCAAAGAAAGGAGCCGCGCAGTTGTGAAGCCTCTTTGTGTGGCAAAGAGCAGAAGGGGCAAGTTTCTGTTGATCCGTATTGCACTGAAGTCTGCAGCGCTTACCATTGTATTGGCACCCACAGTGGGTGTGAAGCTGCAAGTCCTAGACTGCTGTCTTGTGTTGCTCAGAAGAGGAAGGCCATCTTGAAATGGTGGCTGGTGTATTTGAAGTCAAACAAGCAGCTTTGTGGATGGGAATCTTCCTGGGCCAAAAGGAGCCAGGGTCGCTGCAGGTCTGGAGAAGCTGCAGATGAGGCAGACTGTGGCACGGTGGCCAAGAAGGCCACGGGCATCGTGGCCTGTGTCAGCAGCAGTGGGGCAGCAGGATCAGGGCAGTGAGCATCGCCCTGTGCTGGGCAGTGCTGCGGCCACAGCTGGAGTGCTGTGTGCAGCTGTGGTCCCCTAGGTAGCAGAAAGTGTCGGAGGGGCTGGAGCGCGTGCTGAGAAGGCCTCGAGAGCTGGGCAAGGAGGTGAAGCATAAGGCCAGTGAGGAGGTGCTGAGGGAGCTTTAGCCTGGATAAGGGGAGGTTCATGAAGGACATTCAAGCAGACTTCCTTAGATGCTTACATGACAGTGCTCACCACAAGGGCTGTTTCCCTGCCAAAACTCCCCTCACTGCATCCAAGTGTTTTAGACATATGCATAGCTGACACTTCAATCTTGTTTTTTGTTGGTTTCCTAGAAGGACAAGCCATCCTCATTTTCTCGTTTTCCAGACAGCAAAGATGCCTCTGCACTACTTTTTTGGCCCTTATAAAGCACAGAAAGGGATTCTGAACCCTTTCTGGTTTTCCATGTCTGCGGCAGCATTCGCAACTGCCTTTCTAGCTCCTTCCTACTTGTCCATTTAAATTCTATCCAGAAAGAAAAGTGCCAATTTGCAGAGATGACCTTCCTTGCTGATAGCAGATAGAGAGGAATATCAAATTCTTAGCAGTAGAATGATCTGTTTATTTGGCCCATTTCAGTGTGGTTGCTGTGACTTAGAATCCCATTGCTAACAAAGTGTATGAGTTCTCCTTAGAAGATGTGGTTGTAGATCCAAGGAGAAACGGGGTTATATATGATGGGTAATGGCCTGTCCCTCACGCTTTTCTCTTGCCACAGGTGACAGGACCAAGAGCTGACTCTCTCCTGACTGCCTCTGCTCTTTCTGAAGAAGCCAGAGAGCAGCTATAAAAGCGAGACCTCCACAAGCGTCCCGCTTTGGTCACACTACAGGTTGCTCATTCCAAAAGAGTAAGTGCCCATTGTGTGTGGTGCTGTCTTGAGTGCATGGCAGAGTTGCAAGTTTCTGAGCACCCAGCACTTGTTGTTGCTGGCTGAGGATGCTGAGTGCTGGAGTCCTGCAGAAGGTAGGCATTTCCTGTAGGCGGTGACAGCAAGAAATTGGCATTTGAGCTGTCATGCTGAGGCACTGAAGAGCTCGGGGCTGCGGCTGAGTTTCTGGCTGCTTGGTTTAGGGAAGCTCCATCTCTGAGCTTCATTGGTCTTATACCAAGTGCGCACGTGGTAGTGCTGGAGGTGAAAAGGCTCTGTTGGTTTGTTTTCCCATTTTGGAAAGGTGTCTTTGGCTTGTGGAAGGGTTCTGCAGTTTTCTGGAGTTGTTCCTCACTTGTAACGTCTTTGTTGGCCCAGCTGGTTTCTGGCTTTTGCTAAGCTGCAAGAAGATGATTGTGTTGTCCATGAAGCTGTGGGGAGCCGTGCTTGTCTCATGTGGCCAAAAAAAGGAAGCGCGCAGTTCGGAAGCCTCCTTGTGAGGCAAACTGCAGAAGGGGCAAGTTTCTGTTGATCCGTATTGCGCTGAAGTCTGCAGCTTTGACCATTGCATTGGCACCCACAGTGGGGGTGAAGCTGCAAGTCCTTGACTGCTGTCTTGTGTTGCTCAGAAGAGGAAGGTCATCTGGAAATGATGGCTGGTGTATTTGAAGTCAAACAAGCAACTTTGTGGATGGGAATCTTCCTGAGCCAAAAAGAGCTAGGTGTGGTTCAGGTCTGGAGAAGCTGCAGATAAGGCAGCCTGTGGCCTGGTGGCCAAGAAGGCCAGCGGCATCGTGGCCTGTGTCAGCAGCAGTGGGGCAGCAGGAGCAGGGCAGTGAGCATTGCCCTGTGCTGGGCAGCGCTGCAGCGAATGCTGGAGTGGTGTGTGCAGCTGTGGGCCCTGGGAAGCAGAAAGTGATGGACGGGCTGGAGAGTGTGTAGAGAAGGCCTCGGGAGCTGGAAGAGGGAATGGAGCACGAGGCCAATGAAGATGTGCTGAGGGAGCTTTAGCCTGGACAAGGGGAGGCTCGTGAGGGACCTTCAAGCAGACTTCCTTAGATGCCTACATGACAGTGCTCACCACTAGGGCTGTTTCCCTTTCAAACATCTGCTCTCTGCATTCAAGTCTCTTTGACACATGCAGAGCTTACACATTCATTTTATTGTTGGTTGGTTTCCTAGGTAGAGAAGCACTGTTCAATTTTTGGTTTTATAACAAACAAGGACATTTCTGCACTATTTTCTGGCCCTTACTTTTCCTAAGTAGATAAGCACAGTTAATTTTCTCTTTTTCCAGCAAGCATGGATGCTTCTGCATTATTTTCCAGCTCTTATCATGCAATGAAAGGGATTCTGAACCCTTTCTGGTTTTCCATGTCTGCTGCAGCAGTCGCAAATGCCTTGCTCTCTCTTTCCTACTTTTCCTTGTCAGAGCTTTCAAGAACTAAAATCTGCGTTTTGCATAGACAACGTTGCTCACTGAAAGCAGACAGGGAGGAATATTGAATTCTTTGCAATATAATGATCTGTTGAATTGGCCCATTTCAGTCTGGTTGGAGTGACTAAGAATGCCATTGCCAACAGAGTTAATGAGTTCTCCTTAGCAAGTGTGCGTGTAGATATGAGGGGAAATCAAGTTATGAGCCGTAGGTAATGCCATATCCTTTATGATTCCCTCTTGCCACAGGTTAGAAGACCAAGAGCCCTCGTTCCTCTGGCTCTCTCTCCAAATGCTGAAGAAGCCAAGGAGGAGGAAGATGAGAAAGTCAAAAGGAAGCATCCAGCTGTGGTCACATCACCCCGTGCTCATTCCAAAAGAGTAAGTGTAAAATAAATGGAGCCACAGGGGCTAGCTTCTCAGCCGGATAGCTGGTTCCCCGCAGGGTAAGCGCTTCAGGCAAGCGGCCCAAAGCCGAACACCTCAGCCCTCTGTAGGCCAGACTGCCGCACAGCCGAGACCCCTAGCAAGCTTTGTGATTTCAGCTCTTAGTGAAAGTCAGCTTTTTTGTGATTTCAGCTCTTAGCTTGCTGTAGGGGCTGCGGCTGGCCGTGGCTCCTGGAAGGCAGACGAAATGAGAGAGGAGAAGGCAGCCAAGAGCGTTCCACGATAGTTTATTCAAGGGTCTCGCGAAGGGTCTTGAAGCTGCTATTCTAGGGAGAATGGGCCCAGACGGCCTCTTTTATAGGGTTAGGGAGGATTGAAAACTGACCAATTCTAAGGGTTAGGGAAACTAGCCAATGGGGTCACACAGAGATAAGGAGGACCAGAGTGGGGACTCCTGGTACAATTCCTATGACTCAGCAATACCTATCTCTAAACATTGCTCCACGGAGCCATAGCAGGCCGTGCGTCTGCTACAAGTAAGTGCCCGTTGTGTGTTGCTGTCCTGAGTGCAAGGCAGAGGTGCAAGTTTCTGAGCAGCCAGCACTTGCTGTTGATGGCTGAGGATGCTGAGTAGGCATTTCCTGTAGGCAGTGACAGCAAGAAATTGGCCTTTATGCTGTCATGCTGGGGCACTGAAGAGCTGGGGGCTGCGGCTGAGCTTCTGGCTGCTTGGCTCAGGGAAGCTGCTTCTCTGGGCTTCTGCGGTTTTATGGCCAAGGGCGCAGGTTGTAGTTCTGGAGGTCAAAGGTCTCTGTTGGGTTTTTTCCCTTTTTAGAAAGGTGCCTTTGGCTTGACGAAGTTTTCTGCAGTTTTCTTGAGTCGTTCCTCACTTGTAGAGTCCCTGTTGGCCCAGCTGCTTTTTGGCTTTTGCTCAGCTGCAATGAGATGATTGTGTTGTCCATGAAGCTGTGGGGAGCCGTGCTTGTCTCATGTGGCCAAAGAAAGGAACCGCGGAGTTGCGAAGCCTCTTTGTGAGCCAAACTGCAGAAGGGGCAAGTTTCTGTTGTTGCGGTTTTCACTGAAGTCTACCGCTTTGTCATGTGCTTTAGAGGCCGAATTGTGGGTGAAGCTGCAAGTCCTAGACTGCTGTCTTGTGTTGCTCAGAAGAGGAAGGCCATCTTGAAATGGTGGCTGGTGTCTTTGAAGTCAAACAAGCAACTTTGTGGATGGGGAGCTTCCTGGGCCAAAAGGTGCCAGGGGTGCTTCAGGTCTGGAGAAGCTGAAGATGAAGCAGACTGTGCCCAAGAAGGCCAAGGGCATCGTGGCCTGTGTCAGCAGCAGTGAGGCAGCAGGATCAGGGCAGTGAGCATCGCCCTGTGCTGGGCAGCGCTGCGGCCACAGCCGGAGTGCTGTGTGCAGCTGTGGGCCCTGGGAAGCAGAAAGTGATGGACGAGCTGGAGAGCGTGTAGAGAAGGCCATGGGATGTGGGCAAAGGGGTGGAGCCCAAGGCCAGTTAGGAGGTGCTGAGGGAGCTATATTCTAGATGAGAGAAGGCTCGTGAGGGACCTTCAAGCAGACTTCCTTAGATGCTTACATGACAATGCTCACCACAAGGGCTGTTTCCCTTCGAAACATCCACTCTCTGCATTCACGTATTTTAGTCACATGCAGAGCTGACAATTTCATCTTATTGTTGGTTGGTTTCCTAGGTAGATAAGCCCTGTCAATTTTCTCTTTTTCCAGCAAGCATGGATGCTTCTGCATTATTTTCCGGCTCTTATCATGCAATGAAAGTGATTCTGAACCCTTTCTGGTTTTCATGTCTGCTGCAGCAGTCGCAAATGCCTTGCTCTCTCTTTCCTACTTTTCCTTGTCAGAGCTTTCAAGAACTAAAATCTGCGTTTTGCATAGACAACGTTGCTCACTGAAAGCAGACAGGGAGGAATATTGAATTCTTTGCAATATAATGATCTGTTGAATTGGCCCATTTCAGTCTGGTTGGAGTGACGAAGAATGCCATTGTCAACAAAGTTGATGAGGTCTCCTTAGCAAGTGTGCCTGTAGATACGAGGGGAAATGAAGTTATAAGACCTATGTAATGGCTTATCCCTATGATTCCCTCTTTCCACAGGTTAGAACACCAAGAGCTGGCACTCCCCCACCTTCCTCTGCTCCTGCTGAAACAGCCAAAGAGCAGGAAAATGAGGAAGACAACCGTAAAGGTCCAACTTTGGTCGCATCACAGGCTACTCATGCTAAGAGAGTAAGTGCCCATTGTTTGGGGTGCTGTCTTGAGTGCAAGGAAGATTTGCAAGTTTCTGTGCAGCCAGCACTTGCTGTTGCTGGCTGAGGATGCTGAGTGCTGGAGTCCTGCAAGAGGTTGGCATTTCCTGTAGGCAGTGACAGCAAGAAATTGGCCTTTGAGCTGTCATGCTGAGGCACTACAGAGCTGGAGTCTGCGGCTGAGCATCTGGCAGCTTCTATCAGGGAAGCTGCTTCTCTGGTCTTCTGTAGTGTTATGGCCAAGGACGCACGAGGTAGTGCTGAAGGTCAAAAGGCTCTGTTTGTTTATTTTCCCATTTTGGAAAGGTGTCTTTGGCTGGTGAAAATGATCTGAAGTTTTCTGGAGTCATTCCTCAAGTCTAGAGTCTCTGTTGGCCCAGCTGCCTTTTGGCTCTTGCTAAGCTGCAAGAAGATGATTGTGTTATCCATGAAGCTGTGGGGAGCCATTCTGGTCTCATGTAGCCAAAGAAAGGAACCGCGCAGTTGCGAAGCCTCCTTGTGAGGCAAACTGCAGGAGGGGCAAGTTTCTTTTTATCAGTATTGCACTGATGCCTGCAGCTTTGGCCTTTGCATTGGCACCCACAGTGGGGGTGAAGCTGCAAGTCCTAGACTGCTGTCTTGTGTTGCTCAGAAGAGGAAGGCTATCTGGAAATGGTGGCTGCTGTATTTGTAGTCAAGCAAGCAACTTTGTGGATGGGGAGCTTCCTGGGCCAAAAGGAGCCAGGGCATCTTGGCCTGTGTCAGCAGCAGTGAGACAGCAGGAGCAGGGCCGTGAGCGTCACACTCTACTGGGCAGAATTGCGGCCACAGCTGGAGTGCTATGTGCAGCTGTGGACCCTGGGAAGCAGAAAGTGATGGACGGGCAGGAGAGTGTGTAGAGAAGGCCATGGGATCTGGGCAAAGGGGTGGAGCACAAGGCCAGTGAGGAGGTGGTGAGGGAGTTATACCCTAGATGAGAGGAGGCTCATGAGGGACCTTCAAGCAGACTTCCTTAGATGCCTACATGACAGTGCTCACCACAGGGGATGTTTCCCTTCCAAACATCCACTCTCTGCATTCAAATCTTTTAAACACATGCAGAGCTGACAATTTCATCTTATTGTTGGTTGGTTTCCTAGGTAGATAAGCCCTGTCAATTTTCTCTTTTTCCAGCAAGCATGGATGCTTCTGCATAATTTTCCGGCTCTTATCATGCAATGAAAGTGATTCTGAACCCTTTCTGGTTTTCCATGTCTGCCGCAGCAGTCGCAAATACCTTGCTCTCTCTTTCCTACTTTTCCTTGTCAGAGCTTTCAAGAACTAAAATCTGCGTTTTGCATAGACAACGTTGCTCACGGAAAGCAGACAGGGAGGAATATTGAATTCTTAGCAATGTAATGATGTGTTGAATTGGCCCGTTTCAGTCTGTTTAGAGTGACGAAGAATGCCATTGCCAACAAAGTTGATGAGGTCTCCTTAGCAAGTGTGCCTGTAGATATGAGGGGAAATCAAGTTATAAGCCCTAGGTAATGGTTTATCCCTATGATTCCCTCTTGCCACAGGTTAGAAAACCAAGAGCTGGCACTCCCCCACCTTCCTCTGCTCCTGCTGAAGAAGCCAAAGAGCAGGAAAATGAGGAAGACAACCGTAAGAGTCCAACTTTGGTCACATCACAGGCTGCTCATTCCAAAAGAGTAAGTGCCCATTGTTTGGGGTGCTGTCTTTAGTGCAAGGCAGATTTGCAAGTTTCTGTGCAGCCAGCACTTGCTGTTGCTGGCTGAGGATGCTGAGTGCTGGAGTCCTGCAAGAGGTTGGCATTTCCTGTAGGCAGTGACAGCAAGAAATTGGCCTTTGAGCTGTCATGCTGGGGCACTGAAGTGCTGGGGTCTGTGGCTGAGCATCTGGCAGCTTGGCTCAGGGAAGCTGCTTCTCTGGGCTTCTGCGGTGTTATGGCCACGGGCGCAGGTGGTAGTTCTGGAGGTCAAAGGTCTCTGTTGGGTTTTTTTCCCTTTTTGGAAAGGTGTCTTTGGCTTTTGGAAGTATTTTGCAGATTTCCTGAGTCGTTTCTCACATGCAGAGTCTCTTCTGACCCAGCTGCCTTTTGGATTTTGCTAAGCTGCAAGGAGAGATTGTGTTGTCCATGAAGCTGTGGGGAGCTGTGCTTGTCTCATGTGGCGAAAGAAAGGAACCACGCAGTTGTGAATCCTCCTTGTGAGCCAAACTGCAGAAGGGCTAGTTTCTGTGGGTCAGTTTTGCATTGAAGTCTGCAGCTTTGGCCATTGCATTGGTACCCGAATTGTGGGTGAAGCTGCAAGTCCTAGACTGCTGTCTTGTGTTGCTCAGAAGAGGAAGGCCATCTAGAAATGGTGGCTGGTGTATTTTAAGTCAAACAAGCAACTTTGTGGATGGGGAGATTCCTGGGCCAAATAAAGCCAGGTGTGCTGCAGGTCTGGAGAAGCTGCAGATGAAGCAGACTGTGGCCTGGTGGCCAAGAAGGCCAAGGGCATTGTGGCCTGTGTCAGCAGCAGTGGGGCAGCAGGAGCAGGGAAGTGAACGTCGCCCTGTGCTGGGCAGCGCTTCGGCCACAGCGGAGTGCTGTGTGCAGCTGTGGGCCCCTGGAAATCAGAAAGTGACAGAAGAGCTGAACCATTTGCAGAGAAGGCCACAGGAGCTGGGAGAGGGGGTGGAGCACAAGGCCAGTGAGGATGTTCTGATGGAGCTTTAGCCTGGGAAAAGGGTGGCTCATGAAGGAACTTCAAGCAGATTTTCTTAGATGCCTACATGACAGTGCTCACCACAAGGGCTGTTTCCCTTCCAACAGCCGCTCTCTGCATCCAAGTTTTTTAGACACATGGAGAGCTGACAATTTCATCTTATTGTTGGTTGGTTCCCTAGGTAGATAAGCCCTGTTCATTTTCCTATTTTCCAGCAAGCAGGGATGCTTCTGCATTATTTTCCTGCTCATACCATGCAATGAAAGGATTCTGAACCCTTTCTTGTAAATGATGTCAGCTGCAGCAGTCACTTAGGGCTTCCTTGCGCTTTCGTACATATCCATTTCAGATCTGTCAAGAACTAAAAGCTGTGTTTTGCATTAACAACATTGCTTGCTGATAGCAGACATGGAGGAATATTGAATTCTTAGCAATGTAATGATTTGTTGAATTTGTCCATTTCAGTCTGCTTGTATTAATTTAGAATGTCATTGTCAACAGAGTTGATGAGTTCTCCTTAGCAAGTGTGCCTGTAGTTACGAGGGGAAACCAAGTTATAAGACCTAGGTAATGCCTTATCCTTATGACTCCCTTTTGCCACAGGTGACTAGACCAAGAGCCTTCGTTCCTCTGGCTCTCTCACCAATTGCTGAAGAAGCCAAAGAGGAGGAAGATGAGCAAGTCAAACGGAAGCATCCAGCTGTGGTCACTTCATTGCATGCTCATTCTAAGAGAGTAAGTGCCCATTGTGTGTGGTGCTTTCTTGAGTAAAAGACCAAGGTGCAAGTTTCTGAGCAGCCAGCACTTGCTGTTTCTGGCTGAGGATGCTGAGTGCTGGAGTCCTGCAGGATGTAGGCATTTCCTGTAGGCAGTGCAGGAAGAAATTGACCATTGATCTGTCATGCTGGGGCACTGAAGAGCTTGGGGCTGTGGCTGAGCTTCTGGCTGCTCGGCTCAGGGAAGCTGCTTCTCTGGGCTTCTGTAGTTGTATGGTCAAGGGCACACATTGTAGTGCTAGAGGTCAGAGGGCTCTGTTTGTTTATTTTCTCATTTTGAAAAGGTGTCTTTGGCTGGTGGAAATGCTCTGCAGATTTCATGAATCATTCCTCATGTGTAGAGTCTGTTTTGGCCCAGCTGCCTTTTGGCTTTTGCTAAGCTGCAAGAAGATGATTGTGTTGTCCATTAAGCTGTGGGGAGCCGTGCTTGTCTCATGTGGCCAAAAAAAGGAACTGCGGAGCTGTGAAGCCTCCTTGTGAGGTCAGCAGCAGAAGGTGCAAGTTTCTATTGATCCGTATTGCACTGATGTCTGCAGCTTTGGCCATTGCATTGGCACCCGAGTTGTGGGTGAAGCTGCAAGTCCTTGACTGCTGTCTTGTATTGCTCAGAAGGGGAAGGCCATCTGGAAATGGTGGCTGGTGTATTTGAAGTCAAACAAGCAACTTTGTGGATGGGGAGCTTCCTGGGCCAAAAGGAGCTAGGTGTTCTGCAGGTCAGGAGAAGCTGCAGATGAAGCAGGCTGTGGCCTGGTGGACAAGAAGGCCATGGTCATCGTGGCCTGTGTCAGCAGCAGTGAAACAGCAGGAGCAGGGCAGTGAACGTCGCCCTGTGCTGGGCAGCGCTTCGGCCACAGCCGGAATGCTGTGTGCAGCTGTGGGCCCCTGGGAAGCAGAAAGTAATAGAGGGGCAGGAGAGTGTGAAGAGAACGCCTAGGGAGCTGGGCAATGGGGTGGAACACAAGGCCAGTGAGGAGGTGCTGAGGAAGCTATATCCTAGATGAGAGGAGGCTCATGAGGACCTTCAAGCAGACTTTCTTAGATGCCTACATGACAGTGCTCACCACAGGAGCTGTTTCCCTTCCAAACATCCACTCTCTGCATTCAAATCTTTTAAACACATGCAGAGCTGACAATTTCATCTTATTGTTGGTTGGTTTCCTAGGTAGATAAGCCCTGTCAATTTTCTCTTTTTCCAGCAAGCATGGATGCTTCTGCATAATTTTCTGGCTCTTATCATGCAATGAAAGTGATTCTGAACCCTTTCTGGTTTTCCATGTCTGCCACAGCAGTCGCAAATGCCTTGCTGTCTCTTTCCTACTTTTCCTTGTCAGAGCTTCCAGAAACTAAAATCTGCGTTTTGCATAGACAACGTTGCTCACTGAAAGCAGACAGCGAGGAATATTGAAATCTTAGCAATAGAATGATCTTTTGAATTGGCACATTTCAGTCTGGTTGGAGTGACTAAGAATGCCATTGCCAACAAAGTTGATGAGGTCTCCGTAGCAAGTGTGCCTGTAGATACGAGGGGAAATCAAGTTATAAGCCCTAGGTTATGCCTTATCCTTATGATTCCCTCTTGCCTCAGGTGACAAGACCCAGAGCCCGCGTTCCTCTGGCTCTCTCTCCAATTGATGAAGAAGCCAAGGATGAGGAAGATGAGAAAGTCAAAAGATTGGTCAAGTCTGGACAATCAAGTCCATCTTTGGTCACATCACCTCCTGCTCATTCCAAAAGAGTAAGTGCCCATTGTGTGTTGCTGTCCTGAGTGCAAGGCAGAGGTGCAAGTTTCTGAGCAGCCAGCAGTTGCTGTTTCTGGCTGAGGATGCTGAGTGCTGGAGTCCTACAGGAGGTAGGCATTTCCTGTAGGCAGTGACAGCAAGAAATTTGTCTTTGAGCTGTCATGCTGGGGCACTAAAGAGCTGGAGCCTGCGGCTGAGCATCTGGCAGCTTCTCTCAGAGAAGCTGCTTCTCTGGGCTTCTGCGGTGTTATGGCCAAGGGCGCAGGTGGTAGTTCTGGAGGTCAAAGGTCTCTGTTGGGTTTTTTCCCTTTTGGAAAGTTGTCTCTGGGTTTGGAAGTATTTTGCAGATTTCCTGAGTCGTTCCTCAAGTGCAGAGTCTCTTCTGACCCAGCTGCCTTTTGGATTTTGCTAAGCTGCAAGGAGAGATTGTGTTGTCCATGAAGCTGTGGGGAGCCGTGCTTGTCTCATGTGGCCAAAGAAAGGAACCACGCAGTTGTGAAGCCTCCTTGTGAGGCAAACTGCAGAAGTGGCAAGTTTCTGTGGGTCAGTTTTACATTGAAGTCTGCAGCTTTGGCCATTGCATTGGCACCCACAGTGGGGGTGAAGCTGCAAGTCCTACGCTGCGCTGCTGCTTTGAAGACCCTCTACTCCCCGCACGGTGGGGAGGAGGGAGCGCCGGCTAGCTGGAGAGCACAAGCAGCAGCTAGCAGCGGGGGGCACTGCCTAGGCGAGCCAGGGGCGTCCAGGCAGCACCTTCAGCAGGCTGGAGCAGCGTTCGAGGTGCAGCTTTGGGTGAAGGAAGCGAAGGAAAAGAGGACCTTTACTCCGGGATGCAGTCCAGAGAGGGTTTATTGTCTCCTGGGGGAGTCCAGGGAGCAAAGGCAAGGAGGGACAGTGACAATAACTTATAAAGGGGGTGGAACATGGACAGGGATACATTGCATGAACCAATGAGGGAAAACTGAGGAGGGGTATTGTACTTGATAGACATACAAGGCAACAAATGATCTTTAAACCAGGGAGGGGCCCAGAGCACCTGCCCAATCACTCCTTGGGGAAGGGAGAAGTCTCTGGAAGAATGGGCAGGGCCCTGGGAGATGGACAGGGCTTGGGAGGGGAGAAAGTCGCAACAAAATGGAGGGTTGCCAGGGGAACGGGGGTGGAGACAAGGGGTTGGCAGCGTGCCCAGACAGGGAGGGTACTATCTGGGGAAAGGGGGAACCAGGGCTGAACCATCAAACTGAAACCTGGGGTTTAAACTGGGGAGAACATTACAAAATGGGGAGAACAGTACAAATTAGGGGAGAAACATAACTGGAAATTGGCCGCGCACCGCAACAGTCCTAGACTGCTGTCTTGTGTTGCTCAGAAGAGGAAGGCCATCTAGAAATGGTGGCTGGTGTATTTGAAGTCAAACAAGCAACTTTGTGGATGGGGAGCTTCCTGGTCCAAAAGGTGCCAGGGGTGCTTCAGGTCTGGAGAAGCTGAAGATGAAGCAGACTGGCCTGGTGGCCAAGAAGGCCAAGGGCATCGTGGCTTGTGTCAGCAGCAGTGGGGCAGCAGGAGCAGGGCAGTGAGCGTCGCCCTGTGCTGGGCAGCGCTTCGGCCACAGCCGGAGTGCTGTGTGCAGCTGTGGGCCCCTGGGAAGCAGAAAGTAATAGAGGGGCAGGAGAGTGTGAAGAGAACGCCTAGGGAGCTGGGCAATGGGGTGGAACACAAGGCCAGTGAGGAGGTGCTGAGGAAGCTATATCCTAGATGAGAGGAGGCTCATGAGGACCTTCAAGCAGACTTTCTTAGATGCCTACATGACAGTGCTCACCACAGGAGCTGTTTCCCTTCCAAACATCCACTCTCTGCATTCAAATCTTTTAAACACATGCAGAGCTGACAATTTCATCTTATTGTTGGTTGGTTTCCTAGGTAGATAAGCCCTGTCAATTTTCTCTTTTTCCAGCAAGCATGGATGCTTCTGCATAATTTTCTGGCTCTTATCATGCAATGAAAGTGATTCTGAACCCTTTCTGGTTTTCCATGTCTGCCACAGCAGTCGCAAATGCCTTGCTGTCTCTTTCCTACTTTTCCTTGTCAGAGCTTCCAGAAACTAAAATCTGCGTTTTGCATAGACAACGTTGCTCACTGAAAGCAGACAGCGAGGAATATTGAAATCTTAGCAATAGAATGATCTTTTGAATTGGCACAATTCAGTCTGGTTGGAGTGACTAAGAATGCCATTGCCAACAAAGTTGATGAGGTCTCCGTAGCAAGTGTGCCTGTAGATACGAGGGGAAATCAAGTTATAAGCCCTAGGTTATGCCTTATCCTTATGATTCCCTCTTGCCTCAGGTGACAAGACCCAGAGCCCGCGTTCCTCTGGCTCTCTCTCCAATTGATGAAGAAGCCAAGGATGAGGAAGATGAGAAAGTCAAAAGATTGGTCAAGTCTGGACAATCAAGT
Source organism: Serinus canaria (assembly GCF_022539315.1). NCBI lineage: Eukaryota > Metazoa > Chordata > Aves > Passeriformes > Fringillidae > Serinus > Serinus canaria. Next base: position 12,330,018 of record NC_066343.1, read on the forward strand.
CCATCTTTGGTCACATCACCTCCTGCTCATTCCAAAAGAGTAAGTGCCCATTGTGTGTTGCTGTCCTGAGTGCAAGGCAGAGGTGCAAGTTTCTGAGCAGCCAGCACTTGCTATTGCTGGCTTAGGATGCTGAGTGCTGGAGTCCTGCAGGATGTAGGCATTTCCTGTAGGCAGTGACAGCAAGAAATTTTCCTTTGAGCTGTCATGCTGGGGCACTAAAGAGCTGGAGCCTGCGGCTGAGCATCTGGCAGCTTCTCTCAGAGAAGCTGCTTCTCTGGGCTTCTGCGGTGTTATGGCCAAGGGCGCAGGTGGTAGTTCTGGAGGTCAAAGGTCTCTGTTGGGTTTTTTTCGCTTTTTGGAAAGTTGTCTCTGGGTTTGGAAGTATTTTGCAGATTTCCTGAGTCGTTCCTCAAGTGCAGAGTCTCTTCTGACCCAGCTGCCTTTTGGATTTTGCTAAGCTGCAAGGAGAGATTGTGTTGTCCATGAAGCTGTGGGGAGCCGTGCTTGTCTCATGTGGCCAAAGAAAGGAACCACGCAGTTGTGAAGCCTCCTTGTGAGGCAAACTGCAGAAGTGGCAAGTTTCTGTGGGTCAGTTTTACATTGAAGTCTGCAGCTTTGGCCATTGCATTGGCACCCACAGTGGGGGTGAAGCTACAAGTCCTAGACTGCTGTCTTGTGTTGCTCAGAAGAGGAAGGCCATCTAGAAATGGTGGCTGGTGTATTTGAAGTCAAACAAGCAACTTTGTGGATGGGGAGCTTCCTGGGCCAAAAGGTGCCAGGGGTGCTTCAGGTCTGGAGAAGCTGAAGATGAAGCAGACTGGCCTGGTGGCCAAGAAGGCCAGGGCATCGTGGCCTGTGTCAGCAGCAGTGGGGCAGCAGGAGCAGGGCAGTGAGCATCGCCCTGTGCTGGGCAGCGCTTCGGCCACAGCCGGAGTGCTGTGTGCAGCTGTGGGCCCTGGGAAGCAGAAAGTAATAGAGGGTCAGGAGAGCGTGTAGAGAAGGCCATGGGATGTGGGCAAAGGGGTGGAGTCCATGGCCAGTTAGGAGGTGCTGAGGGAGCTATATTCTAGATGAGAGAAGGCTCGTGAGGGACCTTCAAGCAGACTTCCTTAGATGCTTACATGACAATGCTCACCACAAGGGCTGTTTCCCTTCGAAACATCCACTCTCTGCATTCACGTCTTTTAGTCACATGCAGAGCTGACAATTTCATCTTATTGTTGGTTGGTTTCCTAGGTAGATAAGCCCTGTCAATTTTCTCTTTTTCCAGCAAGCATGGATGCTTCTGCATTATTTTCTGCTCTTATCATGCAATGAAAGGGATTCTGAACCTTTTCTGGTTTTCCATGTCTGCCGCAGCAGTCGCAAATACCTTGCTCTCTCTTTCCTACTTTTCCTTGTCAGAGCTTTCAAGAACTAAAATCTGCGTTTTGCATAGACAACGTTGCTCACTGAAAGCAGACAGGGAGGAATATTGAATTCTTAGCAATATAATGATCTGTTGAATTGGCCCATTTCAGTCTGGTTGGAGTGACGAAGAATTCCATTGCCAACAAAGTTGATGAGGTCTCCTTAGCAAATGCGCCTGTAGATACGAGGGGAAATGAAGTTATAAGCCCTAGGTAATGGCTTATCCCTATGATTCCCTCTTTCCACAGGTTAGAAGACCAAGAGCTGGCACTCCCCCACCTTCCTCTGCTCCTGCTGAAACAGCCAAAGAGCAGGAAAATGAGGAAGACAACTGTAAAGGTCCAACTTTGGTCGCATCACAGGCTACTCATGCTAAGAGAGTAAGTGCCCATTGTGTGGGGTGCTGTCTTGAGTGCAAGGAAGAGTTGCAAGTTTCTGTGCAGCCAGCACTTGCTGTTGCTGGCTGAGGATGCTGAGTGCTGGAGTCCTACAGGAGGTAGGCATTTCCTGTAGGCAGTGACAGCAAGAAATTGGCCTTTGAGCTGTCATGCTGAGACACTGAAGAGCTGGGGGCTGCGGCTGAGCTTCTGGCTGCTTGGCTCAGGGAAGCTGCTTCTCTGGGCTTCTGCGGTGTTATGGCGAAGGGCGCAGGTTGTAGTGCTGGAGGTCAAAAGGCACTGTTGTTTTTTTTTCCCTTTTTGGAAAGGTGCCTTTGGCTTCTGGAACGTTCTGCAGTTTTCTTGAGTCGTTCCTCACTTGTAGAGTCCCTGTTGGCCCAGCTGCTTTTTGGTTTTTCCTAAAGCGGCAAGGAGATGATTGTGTTGTCCATGAAGCTGTGGGGAGCCGTGCTTGTCTCATGTGGCCAAAGAAAGGAACCGCGCAGTTGCGAAGCCTCCTTGTGAGGCAGCAGCAGAAGGGGCAAGTTTCTATTGTTTTGGTTTTCACTGAAGTCTTCAGCTTTGGCATGTGCTTTAAGGCCAGATTGTGGGTGAAGCTGCAAGTCCTTGACTGCTGTCTTGTGTTGCTCAGAAGAGGAAGGCCATCTGGAAATGGTGGGTGGTCTATTTGAAGTCAAGCAAGGAACTTTTATGGATTGGGCACTTCTTGGGCCAAAAGGAGCCAGGGGTGCTTCTGCTTTGGAGAAGCTGCAGATGAAGCAGGCTGTGGCCTGGTGGCCAAGAAGGCCAAGGGCATCGTGGCCTGTGTCAGCAGCAGTGGGGTTGCTGGATCAGGGCAGTGTGCATCGCCCTGTGCTGGGCAGTGCTGCGGCCACAGCTGGAGGGCTGTTTGCAGCTCTGCGGCCCTATGAGGAAGAAAGTGATGGAGGGGCAGGAGAGTGTGTAGAGAAGGCCATGGGATTTGGGCAAAGGTGTGGAGCATAAGGCCAGTGAGGAGGTGCTGAGGGAGCTTTAGCCTTGACAATGGTAGGCTCATGAGGGACCTTCAAGCAGACTTCCTTAGATGCCTACATGACAGTGCTCACCACAGGGGATGTTTCCCTTCCAAACATCCACCTCTGCGTCCAAGTCTTTTAGACACGTGCTGAGCTTACGCTTCCATCTTGTTTGTTGGTTTCCTTGGAGGAGAAGCCCTGTTCATTTCTTTTTTTCCTGCAAGCAAGGATGCTTCTGCGCTATTTTCCAGGTCTTACCATGCAGTGAAAGGGATTCTGAACCCTTTCTGGTTTTCTCTGTCTGCCGCAGCAGTCGCAAAGGCCTTGCTGTCTCTTTCCTACTTTTAAATTTCCCATCTTTCAAGAAGTAAAAGCTGCATTTTGCATAAACAACGTTGCTTGCTGATAGCAGACAAGGAAGAATATTGAATTCCTAGCAGTATAATGATCTGTTGAATTGGCCTATTTCAGTCTGTTTGGATTGACTTAGAATGCCATTGCCAACAAAACTGATGAGTTCTCCTTAGCAGATGAGGCTGTAAATGAGTGGAGAAATCAAGTTATAAGCCCTAGGTAAAGGTGTAACGCTATGATTCCCTCTTGCCACAGGTGACAAGACCAAGAGTCCTCTTTCCTCTGGCTCTCTCTCCAATCGCTGAAGAAGCCAAGGAGGAGGAGGATGAGCAAGTCAAACAGAAGCATCCAGCTGTGGTCACTTCACTGCCTGCTCGTTCCAAGAGAGTAAGTGCCCATTGTGTGTGGTGCTTTCTTGAGTACAAGACCAAGGTGCAAGTTTCTGAGCAGCCAGCACTTGCTGTTGCTGGCTGAGGATGCTGAGTGCTGGAGTCCTGCAGGATGTAGGCATTTCCTGGAGGCAAGAGCTGGCCTTTGATCTGTCATGCTGGGGCACTGAAGAGCTTGGGGCGGAGGCTGAGTTTCTGGCTGCTTGGCTTAGGGAAGATGCTTCTCTGGGCTTCTGCAGTGTTATGGCCAAGGGCACACGTGGTAGTGCTGGTGATCAGACGGCTCTTTTGGTTTATTTTCCCTTTTTGGAAAGGTGTCTTTGGCTTGAGGAAGTGTTCTGCAGTATTCTTGAGTCGTTCCTCACTTGTAGAGTCCCTGTTGGCCCAGCTGCCTTTTGGCTTTTGCTAAGCTGCAAGGAGAGATTGTGTTGTCCATGAAGCTGTGGGGGACCATACTTGTCACGTGGGGCCAAAGGAAGGACCCTGGCAGTTGTGAAGCCTCCTTGTGAGGCAAACAGCAGAAGGGGCAAGTTTCTGTTGTTTCAGATTTCACTGAAGTCTGCCGCTTTGGCATGTGCTTTAGAGGCCAGATTGTGGGTGAAGCTGCAGGTCCTTGACTGCTGTCTTGTGTTGCTCAGAAGAGGAAGGCCATCTTGAAATGATGGCTGGTGTATTTGAAGTCAAACAAGCAACTTTGTGGATGGGGAGATTCCTGGGCCAAATGGAGCCAGGTGTGCTGCAGGTCTGGAGAAGCTGCAGATGAAGCAGACTGTGGCCTGGTGGCCAAGAAGGCCAAGGGCATCGTGGCCTGTGTCAGCAGCAGTGGGGCAGCAGGAGCAACGCAGTAAGTTTTACCCTGTGATCGGCAGGGTTGTGGCCACAGCTGGAGTGCTGTGTGCAGCTGTGGGCCCTGGGAAGCAGAAGGTGGTTGAGGGGCTGGAGCGTGTGCAGAGAAAGCCAGGAGAGCTGGGCAAGGGCGTGGAGTACAAGGCCAGTGAGGAGGTGCTGAAGGAGCTTTAGCCTGGACGAGGGGAGGCTCATGAGGGACCTTCAAGCAGACTTCCTTAGATGCCTACATGACAGTGCTCATCACAAGGGCTGTTTCCCATCCAAATATCCGCTCTCTGCATCCAAGTCCTTAAGACACATGCAGAGCTGACACTTCCATCTTGTTGTTTGTTGGTTTCCTAGGAGGAGATGCGCTAATAATTTTTTGTTTTCCAGCAGGCAAGGATTCTACTGCACTATTTTCCGGCTCTTATGCAATGAAAGGGATTCTGAACCCTTTCTGTTTTTCTCTGTCTGCAGCAGCAGTCGCAAAGGCCTTGCTCTCTCTTTCGTACTTTTTCACTAAGGAGCTTTCAAGAACTAAAAGCTGCATTTTGCATACACAAGGATGCTTGCTGATAGCAGACATGGAGGAATATTGAATTCTTAGCAATATAATTATGTGTTGAATTGGCCCATTTCAATCTGGGTTGAATGAATAAGAATGCCATTGCCAACAAAGTTGATGGATTCTCATTAGCAGATGAGGCTGTACATGCAAGGGGAAATCAAGTTATAAGCCCTTGGTAACGGTGTAACGCCATGATTCCCTCTTGCCACAGGTGACAAGACCAAGAGTCCTCTTTCCTCTGGCTCTCTCTCCAATTGCTGAAGAAGCCAAGGAGGAGGAAGATGAGCAAGTCAAAAGGAAGCATCCAGTTGTGGTCATTTCACTTCCTGCTCATTCTAAGAGAGTAAGTGCCCATTTTGTGGAGTGCTGTCTTGAGTGCAAGGCAGATATGCAAGTTTCTGAGCATCCAGCACTTGCTTTTGCTGGCTGAGGATGCTGAGTGAGGGAGTCTTGCAGGAGGTAGGCATTTCCTGTAGGCAGTGACAGCAAGAAATTGGCCTTTGAGCTGTCGTGCTAGGGCACTGAAGAGCTGGGGTCTGAGGCTGAGTTTCTGGCAGCTTGGCTAGGGAAGCTTCTTCTCTGGGCTTCTGCAGTCTTATGGCGAAGGGCGCACGTTGTAGTGCTAGAGGTCAGAGGGCTCTGTTTGTTTGTTTTCCCATTTTGGAAAGGTGTCTTTGGCTGGTGGAAATGTTCTGCAGTTTTCTTGAGTTCTTCCTCTCGTGTAGAGTCTCTGTTGACCATCTGCCTTCTGGTATTCGCTCAGCTCCAAGGAGATAACTGTGTTGTTCATAAAGCTGTGGCAGGCCTTTCTTGTCGCCTGTGGGCAAAGAAATGAACCGCGGAGTTGCAAAGCCTCCATGTGAGGCAAACTGTAGAAGGGGCAAGTTTCTGTTGATCCGTTTAGCGCTGAAGTCTGTAGCTTTGAAAATAGCATAGGTACCCCCAGTGGGTTGTAGCTCCAAGTCCTTGACTGCTGTCTTGTGTTGCTCAGAAGACGAAGGCCATCTGGAAATGGTGGCTGATGTATTTGAAGTCAAGCAAGCAACTTTGTGGATGGGGATCTTTTTGGGCCAAAAGGAGCCAGGGTTGCTGCAGGTCTGGAGAAGTTGCAGATGAGGCAGACTGTGCCTGGTGGCCAGGAAGGCCAAGGGCATCGTGGCCTGTGTCAGCAGCAGTGGGGTAGCAGGAGCAAGGCAGTGAGCGTCACCCAGTGCTTGGCAGCGCTTCAGCCACAGCTGGAGTGCTGTGTGCAGCTGTGGGCCCTGGGAAGCAGAAAGTGAGAGAGGGGCAGGAGCGTGTGCTGAAAATTCCACGGGAACTGGGCAAGGGTGTGGATCTTACAGCCAGTGAGGAGGTGCTGAGGGAGCTTTAGCCTGGACGAGGGGAGCCTCATGAGTGACCTTTAAGCAGACTTCCTTAGATGCCTACATGACAGTGCTCACCACAAGGGCTGCTTTTCTGCCAAGCATCCCCTCCCGGCATGTGGTATTGTCCACAAGGGTCCCAGGATGAGGGAAGAGATGAGAAAGTTGACTCCATGTATCAAAAGGCTTGATTTATTATTTTATGATAGATAATATATTAAAACTATTCTAAGAGAATAGAGGAAAGGATTTCATCAGAACGCTAAGCTAAGAATAGAAAAGGAATGAATAACAAAGTCTTGTCTCTGCCCGAGACCGTCTGGACAGGTGATCTGTGATTGGCCCTTAATTGGAAACAGCCAGATGAGACCAATCACAGATTTGCCCTGTTGCATTCCACAGCAGCAGATAAGAATTGTTTACAGTTTGTTCCTGACGCCTCTCAGCTTCTCAGGAGAGAAAAAATCCTAAGGAAAGGATTTTTTCATAAAACATGTCGGTGACACCCGCATCCAAGTGTTTTAGACACATGCAGGGCTGACACTTCCATCTTGTTGTTTGTTGGTTTCCTAGGAGGAGATGCATTATTAATTTTCTAGTTTTCCAGCAATCATGGATGCTTCGGCACTATTTTTTGGCTCTTATCATGCAATGAAAGGGATTTTGAACCCTTTCTGTTTTTCTCCGTCTCCCGCAGCAGTCGCAAAGGCCTTGCTTTCTCTTTCCGACTTTTTCATTTCAGAGTTTTCAAGAACTAAAAGCTGTGTTTTGCATAGACAACGTTGCTTGCTGATAGCAGACTTCTTAGCAATGTAATGATCTGTTGAATTGGCCCATTTCAATCTGGTTGAAGTTTCTAAGAATGCCATTGCCAGCAAAGTTGATGATTTCTCCTTAAGAGGTGTGGCTGTTGCAAGGGGAAATCAAGTTATGAGCCCTCGGTAACGGCTTATCCCAATGATTCCCTCTTGCCACAGGTGACAAGACCAAGAGCCCTCTTTCCTCTGGCTCTCTCTCCAATTGCTGAAGAAGCCAAGGAGGAGGAAGATGAGCAAGAAAAACAGAAGCTTTCAGCTGTGGTCAAATCGCCACCTGCTCATTCCAAGAGAGTAAGTGCCCATTGTGTGGAGTGCTGTCTTGAGTGCAAGGCAGAGGTGCAAGTTTCTGAGCAGCCAGCACTTGCTGCTGCTCGCTGAGGATGGTGAGTGAGGGAGTCTTGCAGGAGGTAGGCATTTCCTGTAGGCAGTGACAGCAAGAAATTGGCCTTTGAGCTGTCATGCTGAGGCCCTAAAGAGCTTGGGGCTGCAGCTGAGCATCTGGCTGCTTGGGTCTTGGAAGCTCCATTTCTGGGCTTCTGCGGTGTTATGGCAAAGGTCGCACGTGGTAATGCAGGAGCTCAGAGGGCTTTGTTGGTTTGTTTTCCCCTTTTGGAAAGGTGTCTTTAGCTGGTGGAAGTATTCTGCAGTTTTCTTGAGTCATTCCTCACGTGTAGAATCTCTGTTGGCCCACCTGCCTTTTGGCTTTTGCTAAGCTGCAAGGAGATGATTGTGTTGTCCATGAAGCTGTGGGGAGCCATTCTCTTCACTTGTGGCCAAAGAAAGGAGCCTGGAAGTTGCGAAGCATCCTTGTGAGGCAAACAGCAGAAGGGGCAAGTTTTTGTTGATCCGTTTTGCCCAGAAGTCTTCAGCTTTGTCATGTACCTTGGATCCCACAGTCGGGGTGAAGCTGCAAGTTCTGGGCTGCTGTCTTGTGTTGCTCAAAAGAGGAAGGCCATCTGGAAATGGTGGCTGGTGTATTTGAAGTCAAGCAAGCAACTTTGTGGCTGGGGAACTGCATGGGCCAAATGGAGCCAGGGTTGCTGCAGAACTGGAGAAGCTGCAGATGAGGCAGACTGTGGCACGGTGGCCAAGAAGGCCAAGGGCATCATGGCCTGTGTCAGCAGCAGTGGGGCAGCAGGAGCAGGGCAGTGAGCGTTGCCCTGTGCTGGGCAGTGCTTCAGCCACAGCTGGAGTGCTGTGTGCAGCTGTGGTCCCTTCGGATGCAGAAAGTGATTAGGGGCTAAAATGTGTGCAGAGAAGGACACAGGATCTGGACAAGGGAGTGGAGCACATGGCCAGTGAGGAGGTGCTGTGGAAGCTTTAGCCTGGACAAAGGAAGGCCCATGAGAGACCTTCAAGCAGTCTTCCATAGATGCCTACATGACAGTGTTCACCACAAGGGCTGTTTCCCTTCCAAACATCTGCTCTCTGCATCCAAGTATTTTAGACATAGGCAGAGCTGATGCTTCCATCTTGTTGTTTGTTGGTTTCCTAGGAGAAGAATCCCTCTTCATTTTCTCTTTTACCAGCTAGCAAGGATGCGTCTCTACTACTTTTCCGGCTCTTATCATGCAGTGAAAGAGATTCTGAACCTCTTCTGGTATTCATTCTTTCAGCAGGAGTTGCAAAGGTGTTGCTGGCTCGATTATATGTTTCCAAGTTACAGCTTTCAGGAAGAAAAAGCTGCATTGGCAAAGTCATTGTTGCTCATTAAAACAGCCAGGAAAGAATATCAAATACATAGCCATATTCTATTTTGTTTAATTGGCCCATTTCAATCTGGTTGGAGTGACTTAGAATGACATTGCCGACAAACTTGATGATTTCTTTTTAGCAGATGTGGGTATAGATCTAAGGAGATATGGGGTTATAATTTTTGGGTAATAGCCTGTCCCTCATGCTTTTCTCTTGCCACAGGTGACAGGACCAAGAACCATCTCTCCCCTGCCTCCCTCTGCTCCTGCTGAAGAAGCCAAAGAGGAGCAAAATGAGCAAGAACACCACAAGCGTGCAGCTGTGGTCACACCACAGGCTGCTCATTCCAAGAGAGTAAGTGCCCATTGTATGATGCTGTCTTTAGTGCAATGCAGAGGTGCAAGTTTCTGAGAAGCCAGCACTTTCTGTTGTTGGCTGAGGATGCTGAGTGCTGGAGTACTGAAGGACATAGCCATTTTCTGTAGGCAGTGACACCAAGTAATTGGCCTTTGAGTTGTCATGCTGGGGCACTGAAGAGCTGGGATCTGTGGCTGAGCATCTGGCTGCTTGGTTCAGGAAAGATCCAACTCTGGGTTTCTGCGGTGCTACGGCCAAGGGCGCATGTGGTAGTGCTGGAGGTTAGAGCTTTTTTGGTTAGTTTTACACTTTTGGAAAGGTGTCTTTGGCTTGTGGAAGTGTTCTGCAGATTTCTTGAGTCGTTCCTCATGTGTAGAGTCTCTCTTGTCCAGCTCTGTTGGCCCAGCTGTCTTCTGACTTTTGCTAAGCTGCAAGGAGATGATTGTGTTGTCCATGAAGCTGTTGGGAGCCATTCTTGTCTCATGTGGCCAATGAAATGACTTGCGCAGTTCCGAAGCCTCCTTGTGAGGCAAACCTCAGAAGGGGCAAGTTTCTGTTGTTTCAGATTTCACTGAAGTCTGCAGCTTTGGCAAGTGCCTTGGAGCCCGGAGTGGGGGTGAAGCTGCAAGTCCTTGACTGCTGTCTTGTGTTGCTCAGAAGAGGAAGGCCATCTGGAAATAGTGGCTGGTGTATTTGAAGTCAAACAAGCAACTTTGTGGATGGGGAGCTTCCTGGGCCAAATGGAGCCAGGTGTTCTGCAGGTCTGGAGAAGCTGCAGATGAGGCAGACTGTGGCCTGGTGGCCAAGAAGGCCAAGGGCATCGTGGCCTGTGTCAGCAGCAGTGGGGCAGCAGGAGCACTGCCCTGTGCTGGGCTGCGCTGCGGCCACAGCTGGAGTGCTGTGTGCAGCTCTGGGCCCCTGGGAAGCAGAAAGTGAGAGAGGGGCAGGAGCGTGTGCAGAGAAGGGCACAGGATCTGGGCAAGGGGGTGGAGCACAAGGCCAGTGAGGAGGTGCTGAGGGAGCTTTAGCCTGAACAAGGGGAGGCTAGTGAGGGGCCTTCAAGCAGAATTCCTTAGATGCTTACATGACAGTGCTCACCACAAGGGCTGTTTCCCTGCCAAACGTCCTCTCCCTGCATCCCAGAGTTTTAGACACATGCAGAGCTGACATTTCCATCATGTTTTTTGTTGGTTTCCTAGGAGGAGAAGCCCTCTTCATTTTTTCTTTTTTCCAGAAGCAAGGATGCTTCTGAACTACTTTTCTTTGACTTTGTCAAAGACTGGAAAATATTCTGAACCCTTTTTCTTTTCTATGGCTGCAGCAGCGATAGCAAAAACCTTGCTGGCTCTTTCCTACTTTTCCATTTAAGAGCTTTCTAAAAAGAAATGCTCCATTTTGCAGAGACAACCTTAGTTGCTTATAGCAGCCAGGGAGGAATATTGAATTCTTAGCAATATAATGAGCTGTTTATTTGGCCCATTTCAATCTGGTTGGAGTGACATAGAATGGCATTGCCAAGAAAAAGTTGATGACTTCTCCATAGAGGATGTGGTTGTAGATCTGAGAAGAAACGGGGCTATAAATGATAGGTAATAGCCTGCCCCAAATACTTCTCTCTTGCCACAGGTGACAGGACCAAGAACCATCTCTCCCCTGCCTCCCTCTGCTCCTGCTGAAGAAGCCAAAGAGGAGCAAAATGAGCAAGAACACCACAAGTGTCCAGCTGTGGTCACACCACAGGCTGCTCATTCCAAGAGAGTAAGTGTCCATTGTGTGATGCTGTCTTTAGTGCAAGGCAGAGGTGCAAGTTTCTGAGCAGCCAGCACTTGCTGTTGCTGGCCGAGGATGCTGAGTGCTGGAGTCCTGAAGGGCGTAACCATTTTCTGTAGGCAGTGACAGCAAGAAATTGGCCTTGGACCTGTCATCTTGGGGCACTGAAGAGCTGGGGGCTGCAGCTGAACATCTGGCTGCTTGGCTCAGGGAAGATCCATCTCTGGGCTTCTGCGGTGTTATCGCCAAGGATGGTAGTCCTGGAGGTCAGAGGGCTCTGTTGGTTTGTTTTCCCTTTTTGGAAAGGTGTCTTTGGCTTGAGGAAGTATTTTGCAGTTTTCTGGAGTCTTTCCTCTCTTGTAAAGTCTCTGTTGATCCATCTGCCTTTTGGCTTTTGCTAAGCTGCAAGGAAATGATTTTGTTCTCCATGAAGCTGTGGGGAGCCATGCTTGTCATGTGTGGCCAGAGAAAGGAACCGCGGAGTTCCGAAGCCTCCTTGTGAGGTAAACAGTAGATGTTTCTATGGATCAGTTTTGTGCTGAAGTCTGCAGCTTTGGCAAGTGCCTGGGAGCCTGGAGTGGGGGTGAAGCTGCAAGTCTCTGACTGCTGTCTTGTGTTCCTCAGAAAAGGAAGGCCATTTCATGGAAGAGGAAGCCGATCTTGAAATGCTGGATGATGAATTTGAAGTCAAATCAACTTGGTGGCTGGGGAACTGCATGGGCCAAAAGGAGTCAGGGTTGCTGCAGGTCTGGAGAAGCTGCAGATGAGGCAGACTGTGGTCCTTGGCCAAGAAGGCCAGTGGCATCGTGGCCTATGTCAGCAGCAGTGCGGCAGCAGGAGCAGGGCAGTGAGCATCGCCCTGTGCTGGGCAGCGCTGTGGCCACAGCTGGAGTGCTGTGTGCAGCTGTGGGCCCCTGGGAAGCAGAAAGTGATGGAGGGGCTGGAGCGTGTGCAGAGGTCACGGGATCTGGGTAAAGGGGTGGAGCACAAGGCCAGTGAGGAGGTGCTGCGGGAGCTTCAGCCTGGAAAAGGGGAGGCTTGTGAGGGACCTTCAAACACACTTCCTTAGATGCTTACATGACCGTGCTCACCACTAGGGCTGTTTCCCTTCCAAACATCTGCTCTCTGCATCCAAGTCTTTTAGACACATGCAGAGCTGACACTTCCATCTCGTTGTTTGTTGGTTTCCTAGGAGGAAAAGTCCTGTTCATTTTCTATTTTCCAGCAAGCAAGGATGCTTCTGCACTGTTTTCTGGCCCTTATCATGGACCGAAAGGGATTCTTAACCCTTTCTAGTTTTCCATGATTACCTCTGCAATCACAAATTTCTTGCTGGCTCATTCCTACTTTTCCATTTCAGATCTTTCAAGAACTAAAAGCTGTGTTTTGCACAGACAACGTTGCTTGCTGATAGCAGACAGGGAGGAATATTGAATTCTCCGTAATATAATGATCTGTTGAATTGGTCCATTTCAGTCTGGTTGGAGTGACTTAGAATGCCATTGCCAACCAAGTTGATGAGTTCTCCGTAGCAGACATGGCTGTAGATGTGAGCGGTAATGAGGTTAGAAGCTGTAGGTAACAGCCTATCCCTATGATTCTCTCTTGCCACAGGTGACAGGACAAAGATCCATCTCTCCCCTGCCTCCCTCTGCTCCTGCTGAAGAAGCCAAAGAGGAGCAAAATGAGCAAGAACACCACAAGCATCCAGCTGTGGTCACACCACAGGCTGCTCATTCCATGAGAGTAAGTGCCCGTTGTGTGATGCTGTCTTTAGTGCAAGGCAGAGGTGTAAGTTTCTGAGCAGCCAACACTTGCTGTTGCTGGCCGAGGATGATTAGTGCTGGAGTCCTGAAGGACATAGCCATTTCTGCAGGAAGTGGCAGCAAGAAATTGGCCTTGGACCTGTCATGCTGGGGCACCAAAGAGCTGGGGGCTGCGGTTGAGCTTCTGGCTGCTTGTCTGGGAAGCTCTAAGTCTGGGCTTCTGCGGTGTTATGGCCAAGGCCACACGTAGTATTGCTGGAGGTCAAAAGTCTCTGGTTTTTTTTTCCCTTTTTGGAAAGGTGTTTTGGCTTGTGGAAATGTTCTGCAGTTTTCTTGAGTCGTTCCTAACATATAGTGTCTTCAGTATCTCCTCTGTGCACGCAAATTTTTTACCTACTTTTGGAATTGGCTTTCTCCTCCTTTTTTTATTGTGATTTTTTGCTTTGCTAGAGGAAGTGTCTTGTTCACTTTCTTTTTCTCCCAACTAAACAGCTTTTCCTCTTTATTTCCTGCCCTTTTACAGAACTCAGGACTGCTACAATTTTTTTATTCCAAGATGTCTCTTCTGGGGATTGCACTATTTTGGCATGAGAACACACTGTTTGGTGCAGGGATCTTGGTGCAGAAGGAGCTTTTGTGGCTCCAGGCCTGCCAGCATCACCTTGAACTTAAGAGTGCCTGTGACTTTCTGTAGACAAGGGAATCAGTGTGTGTTTTGTTTGGGAATTGAGCAGGAGATCAATGCCCTTGCATTCCAGCTGCTCCTCAGATATCAGAGGAGCTGGTAGGGGCTGGGCTTTATTTCTGATTCCAGCCACTTTAGCACCATCAGTGTGATCGAGTCCAAGAGAAGAACTTGCTCGAGCACAGATGCACAAAGAGTGCAGTTCCCAGTGCAATGCTCTGGGTCTGATCACTTTCCATAAGGACCTGCACATTCCAGATTCCCCAAGAGTGTGCTTTATTGAGCAACTGGAGAGCAATCTCAGGATTGCTGCTGAGCGTGGCAATGGCCACCAAGTTTTGATGTGTGTAGCAATACAGAGTTCAGAAAATAGAGATTATAGTATAGAGATCTGTCTATATACCTATCTATCTATCTATCTATCTATCTATCTATCTATCTATCTATCTATCTATCTATCTATCTATCTATCCATGTAACATTCCATAATTGAACCTTCACGACTCTGGTCCAAGGCAGTTGGAGGTGCAAAGGTCACCTAAAGCATCCCTTTCAGGAGAGAATTAGAGACACATTCCCTCGACCGATTCTGAGCAGGCAGAGATGTTTCCCCTCCAGATAGGATGTTTTTTTCCCCCTCAGAGTTGTTTTCCTCCTCTGGCCTCTTCTGTCCTGAAGTCCCCAGTTAATTCTTTAAATTTCTGCCTGTCCTAGAGAGGTGGAACAATTCCGTGTTTAGCTGGTGTTTGGTGACTCTGGTCATACATGCCATGCATTACATGACACATGGTTTTCTTTACTGGCCTCCCCAGGGCTGTGTAAGTGCCTTTGTTAATGGGGCCTTAGGAGAGTCTCTCTTACTGCTGGTCAGAATTCTCAGTTGACAGCAGAGGGAGAAGAAACACCTTGGTTCTCTTCCATATACTGAGGTGGTCATAGAGGCTCTCTGACCTCCATCAGAGATCTTTGCATGCATCCTCATCTCGTGAATGACCAGGTTTTCTAACAAGAGTGTAGATGTCAGAAAAACAGAAATGCTGGTGCAGGCCTGAAGAGAATATGAGCTCCAGAAGTGTGTCTCACAAGGGGTGAGCTCACGCAGGAAACCACCTGCAGAGCCAGGATGGAGCTGTGTGACAGGGCAGGGTGTCAGTCACCACTGAAAGACAAACTGGACATGGCAGAAGAAGAGGGAGGCCCTCACCAGACCCTTGAGAAATGCCACACCTTCCCTGTCAGCTGCCTGAGAGGCTGTTGGAGCTTCAGTCCCAGGTGGCCCCTGATTGTAGGGCCAGGGTCACTTTGGAATCTGTGCCTGCCCTTGGGCAGAGAATGACCCAGCAGAGCAGCAGTACAGTGCTTTGGGAACGTGAGAGCCCATCAGTCCCTGAGTCTTGGCCCACAAAGGTTGTATGGAAAGTTGAAACCCATTTTCTCTTGCTTTCTGTGCAGGTCCTTCTAGAGAAAGAGCAGGAGCACACTGCTTCATCAGAGATGCCATGCCAGACTCAGGGAGAGCTGTTCCCAGCCCAAGAGCAGGAAGAGCAGTGCAGGCAGCAGGTGGAAGAGCCACAGGAGAATGGCCAGGTAAGCCTGACTGGCCAGGTGACAGAGGGAAGGGCAGGAAGAGGGGCAAAAAATTGAGCTTTTGGGACTGAGGAGGCAGGAGTCCCACAGGCACTGGAAGCACAGAGCCTTGGAATCTGCAGAGAACAGCACTGGGACAGGAGGGTTACATGGAAGCAGATGTGGGTAGGGAGGAAGAAAGAAGTGGCTGAATAAATGTGATTTTGAGGCTGCAAGAGGAAAAAGCTGAGCCTGATGGCAGCTCCCAGTCACTTGCTCTGCATTTGTGTGTACAGAACATCAAGGCAGAGGCACAAGCAGAGCTGCCCGAAGCTCAGAGTGACATCATGGCAGTGAAGAGAAAGAACAAGGATGACATGAGAAGAGTTCAAGAGGAGAATTTCCATCAGCACAGGAGCGATCAACAAAAGCAGGTGAGTGAAAGAGTGGCAGCCACTCCACTCACAAAACATCCTCTCTTTTGTTTTTTAGAGAACGTGAAGGAACAGCTGGATGCAGAGCTTCAGATAGCTGAGACTAGGATCAAGGCAAGGGAGAAGAGGCTGGAGGAAGAAATGAAAATCATCAGAGAGAAACTTAAATGCTTTCCTCAGTCTCTACAAAAGGAAGTGAGTGAAAGAGGGATGCAGTCACTGCAGTCACCAAACTGGTGGTTTCTACCCATCTTGCCTTTCCAGTGCAGAGCAGCAGGGAGTGGGGTGATGCCTCTGAGTGCCATGCTGCTGTAGTGTGTATTACAGTCACTTTGAAGGACATTTCCTGGTGTGTTGAATCTCCACTGCTGCCCTGGATGGTTGGACTTATCCTTTGGCCTTTTGGCCAGCAGTCATCCAAATTGATTCCTGCTGGCCTGTTCCTGCTCTCCTTGTTTCTTGAGGTGTTTTTACAGAGGAACATGGTGACCCAGATGGGGGATTGAAGCAAGCTGCTGTCTGTATCTCCTGTCAATCTGTTCTTTCTCTTTCCTCACAGTCAGTGATTCCTGGCTGACAGGGACAAGCTGTAGTCTCTGACTGCTTTGTTCTGTTTCATTTAGGTGCAAGTGTTGACACCTCACCGGGCAGCCTGCGAAGACTTCCAGCGAATGTCTGGCCATGAAGGGCCCCAAGTTAAGAGTGAGGCACAGGAACAGTGCCCAGCAGAAGTGCTACAGGACCAGCACATCATGGGCTCTGAACCTGCTGCCGCAGCAGCATTACCTCAAGGAAGCCCTTCTGTCAAACCTGGGAACTCGAGCTCGGGCAGTTCCTTTGTCTCTCCGAAACAGCAGACTGAGAAGAGGTACCTGGAGATGCTGGGTACGTCTGGTGTGTATCTTGTCTGAGGGACAGTGTGTTGTGTGCAGGTGTCAGCATAGCTGTACCAAATGCTCCTCCAGAGTTTGGTGTCACAGGGCCATTTAGGACTCCCCAGAGGAAGTGCTGTGCTCCGAGGCAGCGAGAGAGCGCTCTGGGTGTTCCTGCTGCCTCTGAGGGCACCTGGGACTGGCTTGGGCTTGTTTGAGCTTCCCTCTCTGCTAAAGGCTGAAGCAGGGATTGTTCTTAGATCAGCAGAAGGCTGTGACCTAGCAAATGATCTAGGCAAGTCCTGTGTGTTGGTGGCCAAACTGAACAGAATTTTCAGCTTCCTAAATTCCCCTTAGACTCCTGACTTCCAACCAGTCATCAGAGCAAAAAAACTTCAAAGAAATTGACTGGGTTTTGAGTTTTGTCTTTTTGGCTGGGTTTTTTTGTTTTGGTTTTTTTTTTGGTGGGGTGTTTCTGTGTTGTTTATTTTTTATGGTAGCCTTTTTTGTTTTTGTGAGGTTTTTTTTGTTGTGTTTTGGGGTTTTTTGTTGTTGGCCTGTGGTTTTTTTGCTGGAGTTGGTTTTTCTTCATCCTAAGGGGCCCTTCTGCCCCACATCTTGTTGATGCCATTTTTATGACTTACTGTTACCACTACTACATCTGCAGCTTATTTTTATGAGAATGCTATATTTTTGTCAATAAGAACTACTTGGAAAGAACATCAGGTTACCGGACAAATAGAGAGCAGGAGGTGTTTTCCATGTGCCCCCAAAGAAAAAACAGATCCTTTTATAACAACCTGTATTTATTCTTCTAGTTTTATGCTTATCAAGATGTGTCCAAGAGACACATCCAAGTGGTCAGATAAACTGCAGGCATTTCTCAGGAGAGAGCCTCCAGCCCACCCACGGTATATTCCTCAGATCCATGGCACTTTGTCATACCTGATTCCCACTCTTTCCCATGACTGTTAAAATCCTACCCATTGGGCTCAAGCCCTGCTCAGATCAGTGTCTACACATCAAGCCCTTTGTGATTCTGCAGCACAACCCAATGAGTCTGCTTCTTGCCCGTAAGAGCTGCCAGTGCTGTGCACTCAGATAAAACCTGGTGGGGCTGAGACCAGAGCCCCATGGATTCTGTGTCTATCATCACCTGTTGGGACAAAAAGGGAATTAATCTGCACCTCAGGTGGCTGATCTCAAAGCCCATCCCGTTGTGTTCTGAATGGGGGCAACAGCTTGTACGGGGCTCAGGCTGGCTGTGGCTTCTTCCCACTGCTTGTCAGTGCTCATGCTTGGGCTTTGCCAGCCTTGTTGTGTTAGCTGCCCTGTCCCTGAGGGCTGGTGGGACTGCAGAGGCTGGAGCCTTCCTTAGCTGGGAGAGGGGCACCTTTGAGCTCAGCCTTCTCAAAAACAGGTGGGGGTCCTGATGCTGAAAGCCCCGTTGGGTTTGGTTATAATATGAGCTGCTCTGGTTTACAAACAGAAAGGAATTCTTTTGACAAACTGCTGAAAGGTGGAGAAGATGTCCTTCTCTCCTGGAAATGCATCTCCCGGTGCTTTGTTTCCTGTCAAGAGAACTCTTCAAAGGACTGTACAAAATCAGTCTCTGTGCCAGCCATCCGCACTGCAGGGCTGCCTGTCCTATTGCTGTTGGATTGTTGTTACCCAGCTGACCAAAAGGGCCCAGAGCCCAGAGACAGTGGGGCTGCCTTTTTTATCTCCTGGAAGCTGGGATCTCTGCTTTAAAGTCAGCATCTTGCATTTTGTTTCCTTCAGGGAGAATGGTGAATATGGAAAATCCTGCAATGAACTACACTGAAAAGGAACATATTGGCAGTGGGTGAGTTCAACCACAGTTACTCCTGCACAACCATGGGCCAGGTGTTTTTCTGGTGGAATGTCTGTCCAGCATGATGTCAGGCCAGCTGCAAACATGTTCACACACTGGGGATAGATTGTCCCATCTCTCAGTGCTGGTCAGAATTTGTGTGTGTGCTTAGAAGGCATTGTCAGAGACACCTCCATGCTGCCAAGGTCTTGCCTGCATCAAGGAACAGGACTTGGAAGATGTCCTTGTCTCTCAAGTGTGAGACAGCTCTGTGTTAATTTCTTTAGCATTTTTGTATGTCTCAAAATCATGCTGCCCCACTAATGAAAAAAGAAGAAACTTGCTTGTCAGAAAGAGCAACATCTACCCCCTATCAAAGCTGTGAGATAACAGTTCCCAGGAACATTTCTTTCCCCTGGTTTGCAGAAGGAAACACTCTATGGTCAGGATAGGAACCCACCATTTAGAAAGTGAAATGCAAGAGGAAAGAATAAACTCCCTTTAGAAGTTGAACCCCAGTGCTGCAGGAACAGGCCCAGTGCTCATGCACTTGAGAAGAAAATGCATCATCTGCCTTCTGGCAAAGTCCTCCTGCATCCTGCAGGTTTTTGACATTTACAGCAGAGATCTCCTAAATGGGCTAACTTTCACTCTAGGAGCTAAACGGCTTCTCCTTTCTCTGCTTGTGTTTTGTTTCTAGGAGTTTTGGTCATGTGGTTAGAGCACTTAACAATGCCACAGGAAGAGAGGTAAATGTCAACAGCCCCTGCAGACTCTGATGCTCTTGAGGGCTTTCCCCTCTGGTGGGTATGAGCTGTGGCTGGAGCTTTGGGTAGAGCTGTGCTGAAAAGGCCCAAGAAGCACAGACTGGTGCCAGCCCACGAAATACATTTGGGACTTGTCCTCCTCAGCTGCCGGAAGGAAGGCACGGAGGGCAGCGGTTCCTTCCAGAGAAGGAGGTGCTCACTTGCTCGCCGTTGCCAAAATGAAGGTGGTGCCTTAGAGCACCTCCCTGCTCTTTGGGGCGACAGCTTCAGAGTCCTGAATTCTCATTTCTGGCTGCCAGCTAATACATCTGAAAGTTACTGGTAGTTCCTTAGCCACCTGCAGTGTGCACTTGGGAACTGCACGTAGGGAGAGATCTGCAAGGCGTCCCTAAAAGCCCTAAGCCCTGCTTATAGCCCAAGATCTATCCACAGAGTATTAAGGCATGGATTACTTCTTCTGAATCCCAGCAAAGCAGCAGAGAGTACGGTCAGAGCTTTGGGGCTGATAGCTGAGACACCACGTTTATCAAATGGACAAGGCAAAATGTCAGTGGCCCCATGGGTCCTGTAAGTGCCCCCAAGGAAGCAGAGAAATGGGCTGTTGGAATGTCAGTTCCTAATTACCGCAGGGCCTAATCACAAGGCAGTTTGGCACAGCTCAGCTGTGTCATTGCAAAATCACTCACTCCATGTGTGTTGTGGGCTCGTGCCACCAGCTTCTCAAGTTACTGATTTTCAATGTCATTTTAGGTGGCCATAAAGAAAATAAACCTTCAAGGACTGCAGAGGAAGCAACTAACTGTTAATGAAATCATGATCATGAAGAGGAATAGGAATCCCAGTGTTGTGAATTATTTAGACAGGTGAGAGGTCATGGTCTTATCCCATGGATGTGCGATTACATACAGCAAACATGAGAGGTTAAAAACCCACTTTGGTCAGTGGCAGGAGGTAGAGCTGTTAAATATTATTTATTAATATTTCTCTGTTCATCTCCAATGAATTAGAAGAGAGTGCATCTTGTCTGCATGAGTTTTCCCTGGAACATCTAGTTTGAAAATTATTCCAAAATTATTCAGAACCTGGATCAGCTGTATCTTCTTAAATCAATACCCTTGAACTTCACTGCCTTCACATTTTTGGGATTGATTTTTTAAAGTTTCTTAAATGCTGATGAACCATCCTAAAGTGGATTTCCCTTAGATTGTTGCCCCTCTTTGCCATTGCCATGCATGCCAGGAAGACTACGTGCTTATTTCCAGGAACACCATGCCTGAAAGGTTTTTATCTGGGCTGTTACTAAACTGCACTTTTCACTTGCTGGCCATCTAAGACATTTCCTTTTTCACAGCTGTGCCTTTCTCCTCCAGACTGCACAGATTGCAAACAATGTACACAGCTGAGAGGGAATGTCTATTCCTTGTATTCTGTCCTAGTCCCAAAGGGACTGGAAGCAAGAAACCCGGAAGCAAAAACTCAATGTAGCCATGCATGTTCATCTCCACACCCTTGTTTCCTTCTTTCAGCTACCTTCTGGGTGAGGAAGTCTGGCTGGTTATGGAGTACATGGACGGAGGCGCCCTGAGTGATGTCATCAGTGAGACCTTCCTGTCTGAAGATGAGATTGCAGCCATCAGTCGGGAGGTCAGCAATCCCATCTGTGCTTCTGAGGGCTTGGGCAGGATTGTCTGGGAAACGGGCTCAGAGCTGGAGGGATTTCATGTGCCAAGCTTGGTTTCTGTGTGATTGGTATGCTATGGGCAAGTCAAAGCATCTCAAGTGAAATGCCTGCCAGTGCCCCTGCACTCCCTGTACTCAGTGCTTGTACTCTTATCTTCTGCTGCTGTTGTACTCTTGCTCTGCCTCTTGTATTTGCTGTTCTCCATCTTCCTAAACTTTTGCCTGTCATCGCTGCATTCCTTGCCTGTGAAAGCAAAGGTGCTCGTGGCAGGATTTGAAATGAACAGCAAAGAAAAAAAGAGAGACTCGTTTTGCTCAGTCCTCAGCTAAAAAGAATAGGAGTGCAGCTAAAATGCTGTTTGCTTCTGAGCACATCCACTGCAGCAACAGTCATCCTGGCTGGTTTGCAGGGGACAGTCTACAAGAGCAGGTGCTGTTGCTCTTTTAAAAGCTGACATTCCTTTCCTTAGAAAGGTCCTGCTCTGCAAGTGCTGGAGAAGCAAGCTCTTCCTCTCAATGGCACTGTGTTCTGCCACTACTCCCCATTCCCCTGGGGAAAGGGAATCTTTTAGATTCTTTGTTTCCTTTCTTGTGTGATGAAATCACATCACTAATTTTTGCCCTCCTGTTTCTGTTTTCTCTCTCAGTGCCTGCGAGGACTGGATTTTCTTCACTCGAACCACGTGATCCACCGAGATGTGAAGAGCGACAACATCCTTCTCAGAACTGACGGCTCTGTCAAGTTGGGTCAGTATATTCTTGGTCAGGTGCAGCATTCTAGGGATGTGGGCGGTGGGGCTGCTTTGAGTGACGGCCAGCTCCCCACAAATTGTGCTGGTGGCAGTGCAGGTACACCCACTGTGAGCTGGTGCAGGGTTGCAACATGTACAGAGGTATGACACGGAACAAGCAGTCAAGAGTGGTGTTGCTCTGTGTGTGTCCCTTCCAGAGGGAGGGATCTACAAGTCAAAAGCTTCCAAAGAACAAAATCCCACTGCTGGAAGCAGTGAAAAAACGGGGAGATTTTTAAAGTCACCAATGCCAGGAGGTTCAGCAGCACATTTCAAACTTCTACTGGGGAATTCTTTCATTGGTTTCCTAATTGTACAGAATTAAAATAAAACCAGTATTCTGCTTTCTCCTCAGCTGATTTTGGCCTCTCTACTCAGCTCACCCCTGAGCAGAGCAGACGGCGCACAGTAGCTGGGACTCCTTGGTGGATGGCGCCTGAAGTGGTGACAGGTCAACCATATGGCCCCAAAGTGGACATTTGGTCTTTTGGAATTGTGGGAATTGAAATGGTAGAACGAGAACCTCCTTACTGCAACCAAAGTCCTGCCTCGGTAAGGAGCAAATACTCTGTGATCCCGCTGTCTTTCTCACCTGCCCCATGTCCTGCGTGCCATTGGACAAAATCCCATTGCCATCTGCCTATTTCCACCAAGGTCCCCTCATAAGAATGTCCCTGAAACACATCAGCATCTGCTGTAGTTTTGGTTGCATCAGTGGGGGAACTCAGGCCTTGCCACATGCAAACAAACTCCATTCTCAGGCAACACTTGCCTTTGGATTATGAATGGTTCCAGTTCTTTTGTCTGTGGACATGGCCCCAGTAACAGGAAACAAGCATCTTAGAATTGCTGTTATCTTTCCAGAAGTGAAAGAAGGAAACCCAAATCCAACAAAGTTTCTAAAACTGTGGTTTTTAGAGAAGAACATATCCCGTTGTGCAGTTTCTTCTCACTGGGAAACATGCCTGAAACCTGGGCATGCAGGTGTGCAGGCCACAGAGTCACTTCTGCTTCTTGTGCAGTGCTGCTGAAACACTGAGTGACCGTGTTTCTCTCCTAGCCCAAGCCAAGTTCTCCACGTCACCAAGCCAGAGCCTGGGGATGCGGAGAGCCTGCCAAAACCTCCCAGTGTTTCCTGGCACTTTCTGAGATGGGCCTACCATTAATGTTTTGACTTGAGGAGCCAAATGAGCAGAAGGTTACCAAAGGGATGGCACCTCTTCTTCTTTTGACCATGACAATTTTTCTTTTCCACATAATGGGAAGCAGAAATTTTCAGACTGCTGAGAGACAGAGCTGCAGGTGGCTCCTGTGTGCCCAAGCAGGCATTTTCATCCCAATACATTTGTGCAGTCATCTTAATGTGTCTGTATTGAATATGAGATTGTAAATGTTTGTTTCCTTACCTGGAGATAAACTGATGGATTTCCCTTCTTCCAATTAACATTGTTTTCAAGAACAACACAAAAAGCTTGATGAGTTCTATGGCACGAGTGCTTAAGGGACCAATAAGTACTGCAGAGATACCTTTCATGTACTAATCCTTGAAAATTAGTTCCCATAGCAAAGTCCCTTTTCCAAAAAGCCTCTAAAGCTGATGTGAATCTTCAGAGATGCAAACGTGCTTTTGTTGATGTAGTTCCCACTAACTAGGTCAGTCAATGAAATCAGCTGCCAAGGCAAGATCTGTGGGATGGTAGAAAAACTGTGGTTGCATTGGGGTCTGAGGTTTTGGTTGGTAAAGGAAAGTCATCTCTGGGACTCTGCCAGGGCAGAAACTGCCACTGAAAAGCAGAGGTTAAACAAAGAGGTTGTAGAGACCACCTAGAGATGTGAAAGCAGCAGGGGGAGCCTTGTGTTTCCTTTTTCTGCAGGCTCAACGCCTGATAGCCACAGTAGGGACCCCAAAGCTGCAACATTCCAAGCTCCTCTCAGCTTTGCTGCTCGACTTCCTGAGCTGCTGCCTGCAGACAGACGAGGAAGAGCGCTGGTCTGCCAAGGAGCTCCTGCAGGTAAAGTGTGAAGGGGCTGCAGGAGAAATAGGGTCCGAGGGATGGGCTCCTGTTCCACTGAAGTCCAAGGCATCAGATGAGTCCCCTTTCCTCTTCACCTCCAAATGAAAATGGTGAGGAATCCTAGACTGGGCTGGGCTGGCAGGGCCCTGTAAAGGTCCTGTGGTCCAAGTGTCCTGCAATGAGCAGGGACATCTTTAAAGAGATCACATTGCCCAGAGCCCTTTGCCACCTGACCTGGAATGGTTCCAGGGAGGGGGCACCTACAAGCTCTTGGGACAACTTGTGCCAGGGTGGCACCATGCTCTGAGTAGACAAGTTCTTCCTTAGACCTGCTCTGATTAGATCTCCTTTGTGTTTAAAAATATTTGCCCACATCCTATTCTAACTGGACCTGTTAAAAAACGTGTCCCCTGCTTTCTTCAAAGCCACTCTGAAGTCTTGGAAAGTGGCAAAAAACTCTCCCTGGGGCCTGTTCTTCACTAAGCTGCGTATCTCCACCTCTATCCACATTTCCTGACAGGACAAGTGTTCTGTCCTCTGATTGTTTCTGTCGTCCTGTTTTGTAATTTAGTGGGGTGTTCACTTTTATCTAATGGCAAAAGAATTGAAGTAGAGCAATGAGGTTACAGAGACATGAAATGATGGTGAAGGAACCCAAGGAAGCCAGTCCTGGCCTGGCAGTCAGAGATTTGGCTGTGGGCAGGAGGGGCTGTGGGGGGCTCACTCTGAGCCTCTGAGGGGCCCTGGTTTGTGCTCCCCAGCCCACCCTTAGAGGTTTCTGCCATGCAAACAGGGACAGCTGAGAGGGACTTGTCCCAGCCCCATCTGCTGCCTGGCACACTCAAGCAGAGGGGAACTGCCCCAGGGTCACTGCCAGGTTTTGGCAGAGAGGGAACTGCAGGACCCAGTGTCACTGGGCTGGCCCTGATGGGAAGGAAGGTGTCATCCAGCACAGGAGGGGCAGGGCATGGAAAGGGAGACACTGTTCTATCCCCCTGTGGAAATCAGCACAGTGCCTGTCTTTCAAAGACAGGGACCTATGTGAGTCATTGGAGTTTCCTGAAAGGAAGAAACCTCAGGGACAGAAAGCACCATGTCTAGAGCCCTGGCAGGGCAAAAATCCCAGTGAGATGAAGCCGTCACAATAAAGAGATGGGTGGCATTCTGGGCCAGGTTTGCCTGTGATGGCAAGGTCCTGCACATGACAACTGGGGAGCACATGGTCCCATCGTTCTACTTTCTGGGTCTTTTTATGACCCAAAGGAATCCTGATTGAGTCTGTGAAGGGCTGAGCTTGGAAAGTCCTGGTTCACCGTTCTTTGTTGTTTTGTTTTTTCTCCTGTGGACAGCATCCATTTGTGACTTCAGCCAAGCCAGCATCCATCCTGTCAGAAGTCATCAACTCAGTCAAGAAAAGGAAGAAGAATTAGGAGATGAGAAAGTTACACTTATGTCAAGATGTTATCTACGTAACCAACTTAGAGTAGCATTGTAGAGTAGAATTCTAGAGTAGGATTGTTGAAGAGTTTTGTACAATAGGATTATAGATTAGGATTATAGGAGAGGATTATATATTATGATTATTAAAAAAAGTAATTAAATAAAGTTTCTGAAACTTCAACTCATTTGGAAGATTCCCCTTCTTCTGACCCCTTCTGAATTACTAGTTGTTTTTTACTGGTGCTAAGTCACATAAATGGCTTCTTTAGTATAGTTTGTAAATGGGAAAGGCTCTTCTTCATTCATTCTCTCCAGACTATACTGCCTTTGGAATAGGGCCCGCTGGCTGGTTTTTGCCTAACTGTGGTATTTCTAGTTGAGGCAGAAAAGGCAATGGCATTTGCAGGAAAAAAGCAAAGGAGAAGTGGGGCAGCCCAAACACCCTGTGCAGATACAGGCATTGAGCTGTGACTCGAGAGCATTTGAGTTCCTGCCACTTGGAATTGGATCCCTAAATGCAATGTCTTTGGTAGAAAGAGAGCCTTGCTCAAGTGAGAAAGCAGAAAGATCAGGGAGGGTGCTCGGGAAGGTCTCCTGTGGTGCCGAGCTGTCCGCGCCTGTGAGGTGAGAGCGGGCCCGGCCTTGCCCGGGGCGGAGCCCCAGCAGAGCCCCGGCAGAGGCAGGCTGGAAGGAGGCCCTTGTAGTTGCAAGAGGCAGCAGCCGGGCCCTGGGTGCCTCTTCCTGGGAGCGGGCGAATCCTCGGCTCTCAGAGCCCGGCTGGCTGCTGGCTGCTCCCGAGGGGAAGCGCAGCCGTGCTGGGCACAGGCCGGACTGGAGGCATTGCCCGTCTGGAGTGTGCCCAGGAGCAGAGCAAGGCGAAGGGCAGCCCAGGGCTGCTGGGCTGCCTGAGGATTCCTCCTCTTCTGCCGGCTGCCCTGTAAGTCCTGGGAAAGGTCGGCAGTGTGTGCAGCACTCTGGGCACCGGGGGAGGGAGCCGGGCTGCTGGGCAGGCTGGAGCACAGGGCAGCCTCCTTCAGGCACGGCACTTCTGCCAGGGGAAGCGAGGCCGGCGGGAGGCAGTGACAGCTCGGCAGGTCACATCTGCAGGAGCCAGTGCCTGACGCAGCTCTGGGAGGAAGCGCCTGCAATCCTGCAGTTCTGCACCGAGCCAGAGCAAAGGGGTGAGATGCAGAGTGTTTTGCAGAAATATTCAGGGCCACCGGGCCAGCCTGCTTTGTGCTGTCTGGCACACAGCAAGCGCTGTGCAATACAGCTCTGAGCTGCTGGGAGAGAGGGAATCGGGGTTGTGC
Source organism: Serinus canaria (assembly GCF_022539315.1). Taxonomy (NCBI): domain Eukaryota; kingdom Metazoa; phylum Chordata; class Aves; order Passeriformes; family Fringillidae; genus Serinus; species Serinus canaria. The sequence goes on from NC_066343.1 coordinate 12,356,127, forward strand.
CTGAGGGTTTTGCTGGAGGAGTGAACTGATTTGGAAGGGAGCAGAATAATTTCAGTAAGAAATCTATATTTTCTTCATGAATTTCAGCAAGAAAGTTGCAATGTGTCTTCACTCATCAATAGCACTTGCAGGACTTAGTGACAAAATACTTGTGTTTGATTCCCAGGATCGAAAGGAGAGGCATTGGGAAAATGTTAGGGCGTAATAAATGGGGCTTAATCTTGTGAATTCCCCTAGCTGAACCCTGTATTTCCCCACTGCAGTGCTTACTGTGTGCAAGTGGCTATCTTGGCCTTGAGAATGAAGAGAGTGTTCCTTCTAAGTAGGTAGCTGGAATGCATTCAAGGGAAAGAAGGTGGTTTAGGAGGCTCTTGACCAGCAAAGGAAAATTTGAGGAATGGGATATTTTGCAAACAACTGTGTCAGGGACTGGGGTTGTGTCTGTCATATTTGATCCATGTTTGAGCAGGTCCACGAGAAATGAAGAAAAGTGTATTGTTCAATGGGTAGGAACCTTTGAAAGAGAAACAATGGATTGGTCAATCTATGGGTAGTTAACCTTTGAAAGGGGAACAATGCATAAGGGAGCCATGTGTTGTTGCCATGTGGTTGGTATCGTGAGCCATCGTGGTGAAGCACAGAATAGAACTTGCCACTAGTTAAAGTTAGAAGATTAATTACAGTGCCAGGCACACGAGGGGTCTTGTCCCAAAGACATGTGCGAAGAATCACAGGCTCTGGCTCTATCTAAAAAAGTCTTACGTATTCATATAATTCCCAAAATGCCTAATACATATTCATTACCTTACACACCTACCCCCACTTTGTAATAAAATGTATTCTAATTGAGTCCAAAGTTCCTTCACACTTTTGCAGTCTTTCACTTCAAATGGCTTGGTGGGTTTTAAAGTGGGGAGTGGTCTCCTTCTGATGAAGGCCAAGACATCTTCCTCAGCTTGACCTCTTTATATATGACCTGTCGGCAGGCTTTCGGACCCCTTGGCTGTAGCTCAAGTTTTGGGCCCCAGGTGCAGGCTATGGTCCTCTTCTTTTTCCCAATAAAATCTGCATCCCATCCTGCTTCTTTAAACATAGTAAAGACAGGCAAGTGATATATTATCCTAGCCTTAACTATTTTGCCTGCTAAAAATTAACTATTCCTTTTTATTTCTACACTTCTTGCTATACTCTTCCCCCCATACCAAATCTAGTACACTTTAACTCTTTCAGTTTTTTTAAATCCTTGATTCATTCCCCCCTCTTTCTATAGGGTTAGTAAATTCTTTTACTAATACACAGTTTCTTCCCCATCTAACCGAGTCGTACGGTAAGTGTCTTTTAAAGCTATACCATACACTCTTGGCAATGAATTCAAGACTGCCATTAGTTGTAGCATCCTCCAATTCCAAAGAAGTATTGCAATGGACAAAATTAAGCTTCTGGAAACTGAAATGAGCAAAACAATAATTGGAAGGATTAGGGCGTTAACTATACCAGCTGCTTTTGGTGACCATCCAAAAAGTCCATCCCACCAATGATGACTTGCCTTTTGCTTTATGTTTTGCATAGCCCTACTAATTTTTTTTGCATCACGATGACCAGTTATTAAAGTTTTCTCTCCATTCTCTTTAATTTTTCTCAAGATCTCTCTCAGGTCATGTAATATTTATGCCAATGGATGCAGTGATAAAGTGTGATACATTTTGATAAAGTTGGCCTTTATCAGTTGGTGGGAGACAACTGGCTCTGAATATGTAAAATCACAGCCTACAATGTAAACAAAATTATAAATGCAAAAGTTGGAGTGATTTTTAACTAGTAAATATCTGTTTTCATTGTCTGTTTTTACTGAGGCACAGGCAGTTCTCAAGCATACAAAGCCCTGACCAGTGTGTATAAGTGCTGTTTTTTCAGTGATGTCTGGGTGGATCTCAAAGTGGCACACACCCTGTTCAGTATCTAAGCATATGTCTTGGGCATCAATGGTATTACTTCCACAGATGAATCCCTGCTGTTGACCAGTAACAGAGGATTCTAGGTTTACAATTTGCCATTTCTTCTCTACCATTCTGGCCCATAGCTGGTATGTAGAGAGGTAAAGTACTGCCTTCTCACGATTGAATCCTGATGCAGTGATAGGGTGGAAAACATAAACTGTGGCTCTATGTATGCTTAGTGCAAAGACAGTGGGCACGTTAGTAATGGGGTCCTAAGTAAAATTTACCATGTGTTGGAAATGGATTTGTAGAGCGTTCTCAGGGCCTGACCGAAGGCCCACACTGTATGCATCCGTATGCAAACTTTGAGACAAGAAATGCTGACTTAGATATGCCATGGAATAGGACAGATATTGTTGAGAGAGAAGTGGAGCCAGAAAAAAGTTTCAAAGGATGGCCCTGCAAATGAGACTAGATACTTTGGAGAAATAGAACTATGAAAGATGCATTGCAGTGGGACCCACGAGAGGTAGTTTTAGGTGATTGGCTTTAAGGCATCTACAGCATATTGTGGCAAAAAGCTGATAGGCCAAGAAACGCTTCTAGTGTATTGGAATTAGGAAATGGTTGGCTTCTGATTGTGATGGCGTAATTATAACATCTGTATTGTTTCATCTTTCTCATAAGACTGAAAATGGAATAAAAGTTTTTAAAACGCCTCTCCGTGGCCCCATCTCTGGGTCAGAAAAGGGTGTCTGACAAATTGATGTCCATGAGTGAGGCAGATAAACTAGCCAATGTGTCTGACTTGTTGGAAAGACTCAAGGTAATTTTTGTCAAGTGCTCCTGAAAGAAGCGCAAATCCCAAGATTATAATTCCTGCAAGAACAGAGAAGTTGTATTTCTACCCTTGTCGCTGGCTCAATCAGGTCAGAGATCTGACAATACTTGCCTCTTGTTCAAGATCAGGTAAGCCTCAGGGAACATGATAGGACAAAAGATGTCCAATTTGCCTAGAGATATTTATAAAAACCTTAAAGATCTGGTCAAATCTAATTCTTGTAACGTTTCAAAAACTGAGTTAAATACCTTACTATTATGCATTCAGAAGCAGTTTCCAGCTGTGTCTGTGCCTACCCCCGACACTCAGGCAGAGTCCCCAGACCCCCCTCTGCTTCAGCTGTAACTCAAGACCCTGAAATTCAGACTGGGGCAGTGACACCTCCACCCCTACCACAGCGGTGTGCCCCCCAACTTTGACCATTTTCCGAGCCGTGTCCGGGTCCCCCCTCTGCCCCCCCAGAATGCGAACTCTTTGCTGCTTGTGAGAAAAAGGATGGGGAGAGAAAGAGGGGAAAATTTTTTAGTATGGTGTCTCTGCTGGCAAAAGGGAGGATGATTTCTCTGGTAACAGTACAAAGCAAACAGGTTCTGGTGGCCTTGAAATTCCTCAGAGATAGTCTGTGAATTACAAGGCCATGGGGGAGGAGGAGAAAAGTAACTCTAGTGATTCCAGTGAGTCTTCAGAAGAAGAAGTTAACCTTTTACGTGCTGATCCTGCAAAAACAGAAAGGGAGCTTGGTCTATCCGATTTTGATTTGGGAAATAATTCAAAGAGACTGGCTGATTGGGCTGAGATAAGATGTAAAAACAGGCAAGGTAAAGACTTTTCTTCTCCTATTGGAGACTTGCTTGTAATGCCAGGTAGCTTTGGAAGGAATAATGCTAACCCGAGATGGAGCCTGTCTCCCATTATGATAGCAAAGAGTTAAGGAAAGAAATCAAAGATGGTGGCTTGAGTTCCTCGTATTTTAGCAATGTGGTGAAAAGTAAATTTGACTCTTATGACCCAACACCGTCAGATTGTAAGAATATTTCCTCTGATGATTTTGATGAACTCGCAGTATATTTGAGGGGATTTAGAATGGTGAAAGCATCTGAACAAGTTAGTTAAAAGTTATGCTGGTGGTCCTAATGCTCAAGTGATAAGTAGCAACTCTAGGGGATCCTGGGAGACAGGAGATGGGAAACTGTGGGAAATAGATTTGTAGAGAGTTCTCAGGGCCTGACCGAAGGCCCACACTGTATGCATCCATATGCAAACTTTGAGACAAGAAATGCTGACTTAGATATGCCATGGAATAGGACAGATATTGTTGAGAGAGAAATGAAGCCAGAAAAAAGTTTCAAAGGATGGCCCTGCAAATGAGACTAGATTCTTTGGAGAAATAGAACTATGAAAGATGCATTGCAGTGGGACCCACGAGGGGTAGTTTTAGGTGATTGGCTTTAAGGCATCTACAGCATAGTGTGGCAAAAAGCTGATAGGCCAAGAAATGCTTCTAGTGTACTGGAATTAGGAAATGGTTGGCTTCTGATTGTGATGGTATGAATTATAACATCTGTTTCATCTTTCTCATGAGACTGAAAATAGAATAAAAGTTTTTAAAATGCCTCTCAGTGGCCCCATCTCTGGGTCAGGAATAGGGTATTGTCCCACACGGCTGGAGAAAAATTTCTTGCTGCAAAATATTGAGAAATAGTTGGTGAATTTTTCATCTCTTACGTCTAAAAGACCCAATGATACCTTAGTAGTGGTTCTACTCTATTGATGGCTGGAACCAAAAAGGCAAATTGAGGAACATCCTTTGGATGAAGTGGAATGTTGAAAAAACAATCTTTTAAGTCAATGACAAGAAGAGGCCAGTCTCCTGAAATCACAGAAGAAAAGGGAAGTCCAGGCTGAAAAGGCCCCATGTCCTCTAAGATCTTGTTGATCTTCCTCAGCTTGTGAAGCAATCTCCAAAAAACAAAAGTCTTCTTATGAATGACAAAAACTGGGGAATGCCAGGGACTGTAGGTTTGATGTGGCCTTTTTGAAGTTATTAATTTACTAATTTTTTCAGAATATTCCATTTTTTTTATCACTTACAAGGGTATCAGCTACAGACAGTGAAGGGGATGATTCACTCCTCCTTTTAACAGTCTAGGCCTCTGGCAATGGCACTGTCCAGGGTCTTCGTTTTTATTTTTAAATTCCTCTAGGCTGGAAATCCTCATCACTGAGTTTTGGAAGCCAGGAAGTTCCTCTGACTGCCCTGGAGGACTCAAGACCCTGTCAGGGGGCTCGAAGACCTTGGTAAAGAGCCCAAGACCCCTGTACCTTTGATCTTGACCCATGGAAAAAATTACCAACCTTATATAAGGATTTACAAGCAACGAAAGTTTAAGTAGAATGATAGTGAATTTATCACAGGGTGAGAAATAGATTTTTTGGGGTTTTTAGAATGGGGGTTCAGGAGGCAAGATGGAGGAATCTGGGTGTGTCCAGTCTTTCTCCTTCTTTTTGCCTCCATCTTCTGCTGTGATGCTGGAACTTTTAGATTGGTTTAGAGTAGAAACTCACTGTCTAACACTGATGGTAGGTATTGGGAATTTATGGTAAATAATGTACACATAGTTTTTAGTATAAAAAGATAACACCACCTCTGAGGCAGGCAGTGTGCCACAACCCAACCTGCCAGACAGACCTTGGCGGGTTGGAGAAAGAATTTGATAGATAAGAAACAATAAACAACCTTGAGAACAAGAAAAGAAAAAATCCTGACTCCTTCTTCAACTACCGGGCTGGGAAAAGAGACTTTCTAACGCATCTCAGGGTCACTCTGACCAGCAGAGATTCTGAGACTTGAGGAGCAGCTTTCCCAAAACCATCTGATTTTAAGGGTTTTCCCACAATATACTACATAATACATATTTTATTTAATGTAAGAAATAGAATATATAAAACTAAAATACTATATAATACTGTAATAAATAGAATATATAAAA
>NC_066343.1:12362394-12392009 GCF_022539315.1 Serinus canaria
TCTAAATATTAGAATAACTCACTGCAACAATATGATCCATGAAAGGAATCCAAGGAGGTGTTTCAGTGGACTCTGGAATGTCCAACAGCCTTTCCATATCTTTTAAAGGTTATTGATGGCAACCCCTGCTTTGGAGTTTCCAGATTTGATGGAACCCTTTGCATTGTTCATACATGAGTGCCTTTGCCCTGTACAGTAGCTCCATATTTAGCTCAGTGAATGGGAACGAAGGAAGGATCCCTGTGGTATTTTGAGCATATTTCTCAAATAAAACTAAACTATGTACTCAAGGCCAATGCACCTCAGAGCAGGAGCCACCATGGTCCTGATTGATAGAATATACTTGAAAATAAATAGGAAAAAAGTGTCAGTTTATGTGCTGCTCATGATTATGCCTGGTGTAGAGTAAAAAGGAGGTCACTGGTTATTTTGGAGCAGAATCTGAAAGGAACAGGTGGTACTCCTGGAACTAAAGATGTGGTGCTAAAGACAGCTACTGCCTTAAGCCCCGTGTAAAAGTTGCAAATTGCTGGATTTGTGACAAGAATGCTACTCATTTGACTTCCACCAATTTGGAATATCATCAATCAAAAAGGGAATGTAAGAATGGGAGAAGACTAAATGTCCCCACTCTTGGTGGGACTGGCTTCCCTCATGGCTACCAGACCTTTAAAGGCTTTAAAAATTATTTATAACCCATGTTGGAATTGTTGCTGTTTGCATTTTTTTTCTGTGTGATAATTCACTGTACTTCAGCTTTCATGAGATGTTTTGCAAATATTTGTAATAACAACCATTTTTGTCATAGAAGAGAAAATTAGTTTTAGAAGTGAGACTTCCAAGACAAATCTTGAAAGTATCTTTGTGGGAGATTGTTACAAATAACTTAAGTGGAAGTGGTGGGTAGTGGATCACTGAAAGCTCCAAAACCATCTATGTCCCAAGCCAAGCCAGAGCAATGCAGTTTATTCAAGGACATATTCTGCAGCTCAGATAACCAAGATGAAAATGACTACTGTATGGGAGACCACAGAGAAAGGTCAAGCAAAGGCCAAAAGCTCAGCAAACACCCAGGGTCTCTAAAGATCCCCAACCAGACCCTCAGAGACTACCTGTGCAGACTCGAGCAATTTATGCAGATTTAATGATTTCTGAGAAATAGAATGCAAATGTATGGCATACTCCATTGTGACCTCACGGCTGGTGTTGGCTCTGTCACCATGTGCTCCGCACCGGCACCTGTATAAAAAAGCAGGGCAGACACACACACCGCACTCATCCAAAACCATCATGCCCTGCCACGGTCGGAGAGAACGCTGGGGCAGGAGCCAGAGCCGGAACAGGAGCCGCAGGCGCTCCCGGCACCGGGACGTGCGGAGGAGGCGCCGGGCCATGTCCCGCCACCGCGGACATCGCCGGCACCGCAGCCGAGGCCGCCGCCGCCGCTACCGCTGAGCCGAGCCCGGGGCTCGACCCCATTCAGCCAGAGCCCGGAGAGCGCCAGCCACGGCACAGGCCTGGCTCTGCCAGTAAAGCACAGCAAGCTCATACCCAAGTGTGCGTGTGCCACGGTGTCTGTGCGCCAGCAGCCGGTGTCACTTGGTGTCTGCCCAGTGTCTGTGTCTCTCTGCTCCTCCAGGGCTTCCCTGGCTCAGGAGATCCCCCTGTTCTCCACACTTCACTGCTGCACTGTTGGCTCTGCCTCTCAGAAACAGGGCTTGTATTGCATGAGTGAATGCCTTGAGACCCAGCCCCTCAAAAACCTTCTTTGTCCTCGCTGCACATGTGCCTAGAGCCACATGTGGGTCACCTTCCTGCCAGTTCAGGATGTGCAGAGCTGTACTTAAGTGCTACTTCTGGGCAAAGTTCTCTAGAGGCAAAAAGGGAGCTGGGGAGGGGGCAAAGTGGGTAATGTCAATAAGTGAGAGGTTGTCCTGAAGTCCCTTTTTCCGGGGCAGATGCCATGGGGATCTCTCACCCAGAGCAAGGGCCAGGACCCCTGGGGCAGATCCTGTGTCCTGGATCTGACCCAGATGGAAACCTTTGCAGCAGAAAGAAGGAGCATGGCCAGGGCCTTGGGGTAACTGGATACCACCTGCCATGTGTCAGGGGGAAATGGAAGGGGTTTGTTCTTCCTCCACTGGTGGGCTGTAAGTCATGGGGTTTGCCAGCTTCTGTGTGGTGAACGATCATGTGTGACTTGTTGGCTGCTTGTGCACTCTCCTTTTAGTGTTGTTATTACCGTTTGTGTTCTTTTTTCACTGCTGTTTCCAGTAAATTGTTCTTATCTCAACCCGTCATCTTTACCCATTTCTGCTCTTCTCTGCATCCTGCCACAGGGAAAGTGGTGGGGATGTCAGTGAGTGGCACATGGTCTGAGGTGCATCAGTGTGAGCACTAAACTAGGGAATACTGCATTCCCACAGTGCAGCAATGTGGAAAACTCAATTACCTAAGTTCCTTTCCTTGTCTAGTCCTACAGGAAAATCAGCCTGCTGAAAAGCAACTTCTGTAATTTAACTGAGAGCCTGCTAGGTAATGTTATAAATAAGAAGCTTGACTATGCCAATATTCAAGCAGCAATCAATTTATTAATTAATGTGGTGAAGTATGAGCAACACAGCGCTGGGTACAGTTCGGGCAGTTTCCCTCCTACTGCACACTGATAGTTGGGGCTTACAGGTATTTATAGGGGTACTCATAAGCTTTCTCAGCAGTTTCTATTCCAATTTTTACATCACAATTCTCTACACTATTGTGATTTAGTTTTTCTCAGGATGTGTCCCAAAAAGGAGGATCCCCAGACAGTAGTGGTAGTTTCCGAAATATTACTCCAGGTTTCCACAAGAATGAAGATGAATCCCATCTGGTGAAGTCCAGCTCCCCAGATGTGGGTCCACCTTTTAATTACAATGACTATAAATCTCATAACAGTGATGTCCAGCTTCCCTTGGATGAAACCACAAATCCTTGAGATGATGTTCATTTTCCTTTCTCAAGCTTTTTTTCTATGTTTTGTTAAGGCGTGAGATAAGCATATTCCTTAATATATATCCCAAAGCTATAGTTTTAAGGATACAAGCAATATTCTTAAATTATACTTCAAAAAAAGGGTTATTATTGCAGCACTCTTTAAGGCCTGACTACAAGCAAAAAGCAACATCCTTAATGCTTTAATTCAAATGCTCCTAAATCAGCCAAGGTTAATTGCAAACAAAAGATAGGTTCAAAGGCCTTCTTCCATGCTTTACTTTCCTCAGTTATTATTAGAATTTGAACCTGTCCCATTGTCGGCCTCCACAAATATCAAAATCACAAATACACACATTGCCTGTGTGTACCTCACACGAAACACATCTTGGTATTTCACAGGAAGACTTGTTTTAAAGGACAGATTTAATAAAGTTACACAGAAAGCAAAAATTAAATATTGCCAAATAGTCATTATAATAACATTTTAAAATAATTTGAAATCTATGATGGGAGACATTCCTGTGATCTTTTTCCAGTCCCACAGTGACAAAGAATTCTATACAGCAAACTACAACTGAATATTTTCAGCCCCTTAAAAAAAAAATTAAGCAAAATAGCAGAAAGAATTACATTTGAGCTGCATTTCCAAAGCAGATGGTCGACTTTAATGCTTAAGGCTAAAGACAGGGAAATGAGAGAATCTGTGTGTAAAAAAAAAAAAAAAAAAAACTGGAACCATACAAATGAATTCTGTTCCTCCCTGAAATGGAAATTCTCATATTCAAAAATATCATGGAAAGTTGAGGCCAAAATTTCAAACAGTTTGATGTCAATCAGCTGTGTGAAATATTAAAGAGAGCATTATTGGCCTGGCTTCACAGACATCTCAATTAATGATGAACAGAAAATCTGTACATTCCAAATTATACTTTCTTGGATAAGTCAGATTTTCTGAGGATTCAGGAAACAGGTTTGGATTTGGTTTTTTTCCTCCCTCTATAAAAAGCTAAAAGAGTTCCTGCATTTGCTTAGTCAGTTCAAGGTTCTGAAGGGTCACTCGGCTAGTATCGAGGTCACAGACAGCGGATTCCAAAAAATGTTCTTGGTTTTCAGACTTTTCACAGACAAAAATGAAAGAATTGAAATCAATTTAATTCAGACACCGTGTTGCTCTCCTTAAACCCACAAACCCACACTCTACTCTTCTTATTAATACAAACACAGAAACACTGACAGCCTTGGTTGGCAGAACTGGCATTTCCAGAGAACTCATTGAGAGCAATGTTAAAGCCCCTGCCCTGGGTTTCACAGCCACTCCCCACCTGTGCCCATCCCTGCAGGGCAGGACCAGCACCAGGAGACCTGTGGAAAGAGCTGGTGACAGTGGCAGGTCCCTCTGCCCAGGGCAGAAGGCACAGCACCTCTGCTCCTGGCTGGAGCAGGGGCCACTTGCCCAGGTGAACCTGGTGTCCCAAAACAAGGAGGGGCCCCAGCAAGACACCAGTCCACCAGCAGCTCTAGCAGGGCTCTTGAAACTCCTTATTCAAGGAAAAGCAAATAAATTGTTCTTTTCCTCACACAGTCCCCAGACACTGGTTTCTCTCCCTTCTAATGCCCTTTCCCATCCCCTTGTGCCCCACCGTGGGTGACACCCCAGTGCTGGGGAGCACAGCCATGGGCCCCTGGGGTCCGAGGGCCATGTCAGCAGTGGTACCTGGTCCCACAGGAAATCCTGCTCCAGCTGCCACACCTGCAGCATAGCAGATGCCAAAGGCAGAGTGGGCAGCAGGAGCAGCTGGTCTGTCACAGGACCACGCCCTTGACCTTCCTATCCAAACATCTGGATGCACAGTGACTCCACAACCCAAGGTAATCCAGTCGGGGGCACCCTCCTCTGATGTTTCAGCTCAGAAAGTAGAACTCATTTCAGTCAATCCAGCTTTGGAATTAAATAGAGGAAAATGAGTTAACATCTGAACTGATTCATAATACACCTTTGGAGTGGTATGTGCACATTTCTGGGATTTCTGGAAAGAAAGGGACCTTCTGACATCTCAAGGCATATCGATCAAAAATGGAAAACAAATCTTGGGTATACCTAAAAGTATCCAGAGACCAGAGGAAGTGGCCATCAGGCATTGCAGAGCACACCAAGTGGATAAGACCAAACTGGAATTGGGGAAACATTTAGCCAACAAGGCTGCAAAAAAGACATGTCAGAAAACAAAGTTTTATCTTTAATACCCTTGCCAGAGATACCTCTCCCAGTAGAAAAACCAGAGTATAATGCCAGGTACTGTCAGTTAATTGAAAGTGTAGAAGCAAGATTTGATCCACAAGGCCAGGCAGTTCTCCCCACTGAGCAAAGAGTAGTCCCAGAATCACTCTTGCATGAAAAAGTGGATTGCAAACACAAAGCCACTCATTGGAGTACTGAAAAACTTCTGAAACATTTGCAAAAATCTATGATTGAGTCTGAAATGGCTCAGATTGTACAATCAAGACTCCAAAAATGTATAGTTTGTAAAAGAGACGGTCCTAACACAGCTCACAATGTAGTGCTAAGAGCCATAAAATCTGGAGGTGTTCCAATGGAATAGTGGCATATGGATTTTACTGAATTTCCCAGAAAATGGGGGTATAAATCCCTCCTAGTTCTGGTGGATACCTTTTCCAGGTGGCCGGAAGACTTCCCTTGTCATACCAACCAGTCTAGGGAAGTGGCTAAAATACTGTTGAATCAAATAATACCTAGATTTGGGGTACCTTTGGGAATGCCATCAGACAGAGGCTCCCACTTTATTGCAGAAGAGGTACAAGAAGTTAGGAAAGTCTTGGGAATAGCTTGGGATCTTCCTACTCCTTACAGGCCCCAAGGTAGTGGCAAAGTAGAGAGAATGAATTATGCAATCAAATTGAACTTGGGTAAAATATGTTAGGAAACCTCCTTGACATGGGTCCAAGCCTTACCTGTTGCTCTGCTTTGAATTAGAATTCAGCCATGGAGCACCAATAAAATCTGTCCCTATAAGCTGCTGTGTGGTTGACCCTACCAAGTACCACACATTTCAGGAAACACACACATATAAGGAGAGGTTGATTTGAATAATTACCTCATTTCTCTTAGCAAAGCTTCACAGGATTTACAGCAAGCAGCGGCCATCTCCAGACCAACAGGATTGGACATGCCAGTGAGCAAGTTCCAACCAAGAGCTTGGGTGTACTTGAAAGAAGGGGAAACTGCTCTGCTACAGCCAAAGTAGGACCTTTGCAAGTTCTGTTGACAATTTTACTGCACTGAAACAGAGTAAAATCTTGGACACATTATTCCAGAATCAAAAGAGCCAAAGCCCTTAGCTCAAGACAATATCTCCTTGGGATCTGAAGAAATCTAGATTTCTTCATGGTTACCCAGCTGGACTTGGTTAAAACATCAGTCTATAGCTGTTGTAATGCCTTATGCTGTAAAATGAAATTATAGGTATTAAGAAACTAGCTCCCATAAGGAACTTTGTCTCAAGAAAAGGGACACTTGGTAACAAGCACAGAACAGAGCAGCACAGCCTTGAAGAAATGGATGAAGGATGTAACTTAGGCAGAGAGAAGTCATTCAAAACACAAGCAGGATGCCAGCTCAGTTCTGCAAGGCTGATAAAAGCAGAAGTTATTGTGCAAAAATGAAATTGTGCTTACTCCAAAGCAGGGGATAAGGAACAGCCACCTAAAAAGGACACCGGACATTGAAGACAGACCCAAAGAATCAATGAGGACTCCAAGTAAGGGGTGGAATTTGTAAAAGAAAGTAACAGATATACATCAAGTAAGCAGGGATAGCTAATGAATGGGTAATCAGTGTGTATGATAAAAGCTCTGTTCACCTGACATTCAGGGCACTCAGTTGGAGGAGGGATCCTCTCAGTGACCAGCATGGTGTAATAAAGAATGCCTGCTTTCTAATACTCAAAACTGTGTTAGAACGTTTCTATTTGGCCAATTTCAATAACAACCTCTCCTGGCACAGCTTTGAATTATCCCTTTGTGCCCTGTCACTGTATGCCAGAGAGAGCTTTAAAAGCATGATAAGACACATGGCCACAGACACATGATGCAGGTGACCAAGGGAGAGCAACATGGGAATGTAGAAGTTAGAAACAAAAAATTATATATTTTTTTTTCTCCAGCACCATGTATGTACAGGGATGGAAGGCCTGCGGTGACAACACCGGGTGGAGGAGGCTGATGTTGCCAGCCTGGGGACCGCGACATCCCTTAGCAATGGGTTGTGACCTTACTTCCCTCACTGTTTATCTTGGTGAAATGCCTGATTTGCTGTCACTGGTGAGTGAAGGCTGATGTCACTGAGCAGTGGACTGTGACACCACAGAAGGAAGGGATGATGACATTGTGTCCCTCACTGCCTATATTCAGTCGGCAGAGCCTGGGCCAGTCTGGCTCCAGCCTGAACTCCATCCAAGCACCATTGTGGAGTGGAGGATCAAGGCAGGCTACTCTAGTGCTGGGTGGTGGCTGTTACTGCCAGATCTTGGTGCCAGTCTCAGAGCCATCACTCCTGTTTCACTGCCCTGCCTGCTTCAGGCAGCCAAGCACTGCAGATGCAGCACTGAGGGTGAGCTGTGAAGGAAAATGTCCCTCTGGGGTGGCTGTGGGGCGCATGATGGGACTCAGGGAGCTGGGAGGGTGGCATTCTCCAGGGGCCTGGCCAATTCTTCCTCCCTGGCCCAGGACAGCCAGTGACCGTGGCCTCTCCCTCCTGCGGGAGGTGACAGCAGTGAGGGCAAACAGCCCCTGATGCTTATCTCTCCATGACCGTGCTGCAGAGCACAAAAATGTCCACAGAGAGCAACAGCAACTGTGCCATCTGCCAGGACACTTGTGAGGATGTGGCTTCTACTCTGCCCTGTCACCACCAGTTTTGCCTGGGCTGTATCCTGCGGTGGACACAGAGAAATCCAGTGTGCCCACTCTGCAGAACAACAATAGTGACTGTCCGATTTTCTGATCATGGAGAAGATGACTACCTGGAGACATCCATCACAGTCCCTGAGGAGCTGCTAGATGGGAGCAGCCAAGGAGGGAGAGCTCTCAGCAGCCTGGATGAGAACAGCTCCCACCCTCCTTTGGTGTCCCCTTCCCCCCTCCACAGGGGATAGTGTCTCCAGCAGAGCAGGAAGGATCAAGGCTGGAGTTTGTGGGCACTGTCCTGCCTGAGGTCTGGGCAGAAATTTTCCGTCAACGACAGCATCTCTTGGACTCCATGCGGTCCTGGCTGCATGAGAGGCTGGAGAGAATATACCAGGGCTGGTGGTGGGTGGTAGATGCCATAGAGAGCAGCATCTTGCATGGCCTTTGCATCTATGAGCCAAATGCTGAGATGCTGGTCCAGGTGCTGCAGCCTCTCCTTGAGGAACACACGGCACCACTGGTCAACAACGTCATCAGCATTGTTGTGGGCCAGTGCCGTGAGGAGGTCCAGAGGCTTCTGCCCTCTGCCGCTGTCAGGGACGAGAACAACGGCCCCATGGCCAGCTCCAGCTCCAGCTCCAGCTCCAGCTCCAGCTCCAGCAATTCCAGCTTCAGCACGATCTCTAGCTTCAGCACATCCAGCTTCAGCAACTTCAGGAGCTCCAGTTTCAGCAGCAACAGCTGCAGCTGCAGTTGTACTTGTAGTTGCAGCTGCAGCTCCAACAGCAGCTGCAGCTCCAGCAGTTCCCAGCAAGGGACTCCCGACAGCAGCCCCACTGGCTCTGATGAGGAGGAAGAAGCTGGTACATCAGAGGCTTCCCCCTGCCCAGGGCAGCAGTCGCAGCCCCTCTGCTCCCCCTCCCAGGGCAGGGACTGATTGTCCCCTGGGCCCCAGCACATCTGACAAAAGAGGGGAGCCAGGCCCTAGAGCTCTCCCCAGGCCTGCCAGAGGCTGCCCCACTGCCAGCTCTAGCAGGGTTCTTTCAACCCTTTATTCAGGGAAAAGGAAATAAATTATTTCCCTCACAAAATCTCTGTGTGCTGCTTTCCCTCCCTTCTAATGCCCTTCCCTTAAGCCCCACCCTGGGTGGCACTCAGGTGCTGGGGGGCACAGCCATGGGGTCCCAGAGCCATTGGGCCATGGCAGCAGCCCCTCTTCCCGCAGCTCCCTGCTGCAGCTGCACACCCACACAGCAGCAGATGCCGTAGGCAGAGTGGGCATCAGGGGCAGCTGGTCCTGTCACAGGACCATGCCCTCAGCCTGCCTCCATATTTTTTCTTACCTGGCCCCTTGGGAGAGGGGAATGTTACAGTGGCTTTGGCCGGGGTCCATCCAGGGTCAATCCACTAGATTTTAAACATCTTGTCCTCTCCTGACTGCCCCAAGGCCTACTGCATAAACAGTTTCATTTGTTCAGGACCCCACTTAAAATTATTCCTCCATGTCACATCTGGCTGTACTCTGGAATACACATTCTTCAAAAACCCACAGGGCCTAGGAAAGTTTGTGTTCCTTCCTGCTGGCTGGTGGGGACAGATCTGCTATTTCATTGACTGAATTAATTGGAATCTGAGGATATCCATCTTGACCTTTTACTCCTAAAACATTAAATTCCTGTGAAGTTCCCTTGACCTTACTTTGTTTTATGACAAAACCAGCTTTCAGGAGGATCTAGATTATCTTCTCTTCTTTCCCAACACTTCCTCTGCTGTGCTGTCTTATACAATGGTATGATGGATGTACTGCAGCTGTTCCGGAGCCTCATCCTTTTCCAGTGCCATGGTAAATAGTGGGGGGCTGTGTTTCCAGCTCTGGGGCTACACTGGATTCCTCTGCAGCTGATCAAGGAACGGAGGAAAATGAAGGAGTTCTGTCTATGGTGGTACCACTTTGCTGCCATGGACTCCAGTCCACACTGAAGATTGAGCACGTCCAGAACGGCAGCACTTGCTGATGTGATTTCTTTCAGGCCATGATACTCCACTGTAAGTCTCCACTCTCCCTTAGACTTATGCACAGGCCATATGGGACTGCTAAAGGCTGAGTGAGTCTTGCTGAGCACTCCTGGGCTCTCCATGAACCATCTCATGCACGGGGGTCACGCAGTCCCCTGGGGCAGTGATTTTGACAATGCACTGGTGTGGTAGCAATGGGTGCCAGTTGTTCTTTGACCCTCAGCAGTCCCACAGCAGAAGCATCCCCTGAGGCACCAGGGACCAGCTCTCTAATTTCCTCTGTCTCCACAGCAGCTGTCCCAAAAGCCCAATGATGCCCTTTTGGGCCCTTGAAATACCCTCTGCTGAGGGCATCTATGCCAAGGATACACAGGGCCTCTGGGCCACGGCTGTTTTGCCATTTGTGGCCAGTTCAGCTGAAGGCTCACTTCAGCTTCCAGTACAGCTTTTGGGATTCCCCCTGTCACCCCAGGAACTCAGATGGATCCTGCCCCTACACAGCTCAGTGGCATCAGGGTAAGTTTTCCATTGGTGTCGACGAAAGCCGCCTGCTCTTGTGGGTCAAGGCCATCAGTCCACACAGTCCTGGAGAGTTGGCTGTCTCTTTCCTCCCCTCAGCTGGGGACAGAACCCCTCTAGTCCTGGTCATAGAACTCATTGCTCACTTCTAATAAATATGAACTGGAGGTCCCAACAAGAGGATCAAAGTAACATCAGCCCTTCTATTCTGTTTGAGAACTTGCCCACCTGAAACTAGAGCAGATTTATCCTTGCAGAATTTCCTGTGGTGGTGTCAGAGAGTGGAAAGATCGATGTTTTGAGAGCTTTTGGGAGATGTGTGTGGTGAGAAGGAAAGGTCAGGCCTTCCCCAGGCAAGGCAGTGAACTGCCTCACACCCCCCAAAGGGCCTGTACCCCCGGCTGGCTGAGCTGCCAGTCATTGGCACACTGGAGGAAACACCCCACGCTCCAGCCTGGAGCCCCTGACTGAGCTTCTGAGTGGCCAAATGACCAGAAGTGGCACCCAGGGGCTTGGGCCCAGAAAGCCGAGGGGTATGGAAGGCTCAGCACGAGGCCACATGTCCTGATGCTACCTTCATCTTGGAGCATCTATTTGAACGCTGATGGAACTCAGGAGTTTGTATCTATGTGTGTGCTTTTTTGTATATCCTCTCTTTCTCTTCTTCTTCTTCTTCTAATTGCCTCTTCTTGGAACATTTTGAGTAAATTATCAAGTGGGTTTAAAGTTTGCTGAGTGGAATGGGTCAAGTTAATGCTCTGAGAAGTGTTTTATGTTGATTGAGTCTTGTCCCAAACCTTCTGCCAAAGCTCACTGATTTTCTAAAGTTTGCCAGTAAAGTTGTTTGTACCCTTGAGAATATCTTTGTGGTTTTTCTCCCATGCATTTAACCCAGAGTACAAGAAACACTTTAACTCCTTTAAAAAGCGCTTTCAGCAAGTTGACTGGGGCCTTGGTTGTTCTTCCTCACAATTCTCTCAAAACACTTTTCTTTGCTTTTTCTGTGGAATTCCAGCATTCAGTCCTCATTTGGTTCCCCTTTTACTAAGGACAGATTTCAGCATTAAATGCCTGCCTTGCTGGGAAGATGAGTATATACTTTCAAATCAGCTCTAACCAAGCTCCACAAGTCAAATGGGCAGTTACATTTCCCCAAAAACAATATCTCAAAAAGCAAGGGGCTGTCCACTTTTCTTCATCTAGATTAGGATATACAACAGATGTAAATGTTGATTTCTTAAGATGAATTCAGTTATCAGACATGAATTTAATCAATTTAGTCACCACCAACAAAAAAAACCCCTGTATTCAGAAAGGAAAATGTAACTGCTTTAGAAGCACATACTGTAAAGACAAACAACATCACGCATTAACATTGCTATGTATTTCACACTCAGTATTAAGGTGTTGGCTTGTTGAGTTTAACCTGTAATCCCATGAATGTTTATGTACCTTAGAGGGCCAGAAATAGGATGTTCAGGTATATATGAACTTGTGGAGACAGATGGGCATGCCCTGGAATGGGCTTTGATAGGTCTTCTCGAACTCTCATGGATTGAGAAATCCTCCTTGGTCACGGAGAATTCCCAGCAAGTAGGAACCCCATGCAGATTTGTTGGGACCGATTGTTTTTTCCCCTTTGTACCACCCCCGCTTTTCACCCCCAGTTTCCGCCCCGTTCAGGAGGGAGCTGCCGTCCCTGGTGTCCTTCAAGGGGCGCTGGAATAGAGGCCACCTCTGCGGGACAGCCACATGGTGCTCCTGTCTCTTTGTCCCTCTATTGGCCAGGGTACAGCTCGCAAGGCAGAGCTGAAATCACTAAGAGCTGAAATCACTGCTAAGAGCTGTGCTGCCTCCCCCTTGCTGAGGTTACCCTGCGGCTGAAGGACTGCCTAAGACTCCTCAAAGTTGTCTCTTGTGGGACCTCTCTCTGGGAAGGTTGCGGCGTCCAGGTCGAGCCATCAGACCCCCGACCGGCCGCCTCCACATGAACTAAGAAGTGTAGTGGTTTCCTTCTTGTTGCTGACTTTACTGACATTAGGGCAGAATATTCAGGGTTTACAGTGACAATCCAGATTCTACTGCATAAGGAGCAGTGATGTGGAAAATTAATTGTTTACAGCCAGAGCGGTTAGAGACTGTTTCTTAAAAAGTTTGTTTCAAGTGCCACAGAACAAAGTTCTAACTTACAACAGAATGTGAAACAATGCAAAGGTTTGGGGAAAAACCCCCAAAACAAAACAAAATTAAAACCTAAAGCACAGAATTAATTAACCCTACAGCTTTTTGTGAACAAGAGATGCTCAACCACTCAGCTGAGTATTTTTTTCTAGCACACTACTCAAAATGATTCATTTTCAGCAACTACTCTGATTCACTCCAACAGTGAGCCGAGGGAGACTCCCTAGAGCTGCTGTGGAGAGCTGAAGGGGGAAGCTTTGTATCTTAGTCTTGAAGTCTTGTTGGGGATGTTAAAAACAACTGCTCGCTTTGAAAATTTAAAAGGTTTATTAAATCTTAAGAAAAATACAACAAAGGACTTCATAAGGAAAAAGCTGCAGCACTGGGAATTGCCCCTCATGCATTCCACATGACCAGTTCATCTTCAGGATGGATGCTCAGTCTTTTATACCCCTGGGGGTTGCATCAGCCAGCCCTGGCCCCTCCCAAAGTCTCTCTGTCAGCTCTTCTTTGCCATTTATTGGTGGAAACTGCTTTCTTGTAACTTGATTGGAGCTCAGGTGTTGCCATGCCACACCCCCTGAGAGCCAAGGGTGGCATGAGCTGTGACCTTGGGCACTGCCCGGCGGGGCAGGAGCGGGCCCTGCCCGTGCTGGGGCTGCTCAGCGCAGCTGCCCCGGCCGGCACAGGGGCTGTCCTTGGGCAAGGCAGCTGTGCCGGCAGGGCCCGGGAGCTGTGCCGCCTGTGCCGGGCTGCCGGGGCTGCGGGACGGTCCCACCGTGGCTGCGCTCACCACAGCCTGGCCCGCTCGGCTGCAGCTGGCCCAGCCATGCGCCGTGGCTGTCGCTGCTCCTTGCCCTGCCCTGGGATGCTTGGGGAGCTCTCTGTGAGTGCATTAGCTGAGGGCTCGGTCCTGCTCACGCCCAGCTGGAGGGAGCCTCCTGTCCCTCTGGGGCAGTGGGGAAAAGACCTGGCAGTTGGGTTTCTGGCAGCTACCTCCTGCCAAAGAACAGCAGGACAGGTTTCCCAGACAGTTGAACAAATAGGGGAGAGCTCAGTTGACAAGGAATTGCTAGTTGAATAGCCCCAGAACATATGGTGGTTTTTGTCTTCTACTTTCTCGCCCTGTTTGGGACATTGGGAGATTTTGTTTTCCCTGACAGAAGTACAGTTGCTGCCAAGGGAAACACACCCAAAGACCAATAGTGACCCAGCCTTCCCTTTGCTTCCTTTCTGCTTCCCTCACTGCTACACAGTGCTCTCATACCAGGACCTCAGTGCTGCCTCACCTGAGGATTTAGGACTCTGAGCACTGCACTCCCAAGAAGGTATTTGCCACATCTGGACTTCTTGGGGTTTCATCAGAGGAGCCAGGCACAGGCAAATTTCCTCTCCCCCATGAGCTCATCATTCCGCTGGTTCCCATGGACCTTAAATGCCACCCTGAGCTCATCATTCCTCTGGTTCCCATAGACCATCACAGCCCTTCCATGGCCTCTCCAGAGAGAAGCAGCTGCACATCTTCAGAGCAGCAGTTGCCAGCCCGCAGCCCACCAGGTAGGGGAATAGTTTCTACCTGTGCTATCCAAACAGGTCCTGGTTAAAGACCCTTTAAGGTGTTTTCCGGCAGTGCTCTATCATGGGTAGGTCTCAAGTGAGAATCAGGTAGAAAGTGTCAAGTCACCTAGGAAGAGGGACCTTGAAAAGAGAAGGATTCTCTTCCTGCTTTTCCTGTCATTGCTGCAGATTTGGAGGGTGTTCTGGGCATTCTCCTGGCAGTCTCTCTGTAGGGCCACAAGGGCAAGGTGAAAGATAATGCCTAATAAGTGGTCAGTGTTAGGTGGACTCCCCTCTATTTTTGAATGAAGCCAAACTAGGACCCTGATGGGATATTGCAGATGTTTAAGACTGTCTGCCCAGCAAATCAAGCTGTGCCTCTGAAATGAGCTCTGTGTGCCCCACAACAGCTGCTGCTGCAGAATACAGCCTCACCCACAAGGCAGGTTTTAGAAAAAACTCACAGTTTAATTTCAGCCTGTGTGTCTGTAGACCTGGGCTTTTTCTCAGTGAATCCACCTTCTGTGATATTCTGAGATGAGAAACCAAATGTAGCCAATCCCAAAGCTGCTGGGAAGATGCAAAAGGCTGTGATTATAAGGTGTTTGACTGTGTGTGTATCTCTATCAGATTTACAATCCATTTTCTAATCTATGTACATGTCAATTAGGATAAATATTTTTAAGTGGAAGAACTCACTCCTCCCATCCCCGGGAAGTCTGAATACATTTCTGGAACTGAGGTTGCTGTGTGCTTCCTGTGAAGTTTGATCCAAGGCAGCACTACAGCTCTGCATCCCAAAGACACATCGTGGAGCCTGACCAATGTGTTTGGATTCTTGCAGCCACCCCAGACACTTCAGCCCCCAGCACTCCAGCTGGCAGTGCAGGTTTTGCAGCAGGGACAGCCCCCAGCTGGCTGTGGAATACTCCGGGGGAAGAGGAATTGCCTCTGCTGGATCTGGACAGGGTGCTTGAGACACTGGAGGAAATGTCTGCTCCTTCTGCTCAGGTAACTGCATTGGACAGGGAAGAAAGGGGCTGGACTGAGAGCTTGTGAATGTTGTTGCATGGCTGAGAAGCAAAGGCTTCTTGAGTTCAGCTGTGAATGGACAGGGAAGGATTTGCTTGGTAAAGCAAGATTTCCTAAAGAAGAGGGAAGGAAAACGTCTCCCCCCTGAGTAAGGATGAAAAGGTGTGAGCCTCTGCATGCCATATTTGGGTGCTCCTTTTTTCTGGCAAAGAATTCCTCCTGCAGGGGCATTTGCGGTGAGGAAGTGGAAGCTTTGTAGGTTCCAAGAGGCTTTGTTTGATGGGAAAAGGAGTGTTTTGAGAACTGGCACTGAAGGCCAAGTGTCCCGTGCAGGGAGGGGCATGCCAGAGGTGCCTCTGTTCCAGCAGCAGATGTGGGCTGTGCCTCTTTTGGGTGGAAAGGCCAAGGCAAAGCAAGGGCTGGGCTGCAGCTGCTGCTGCTGTGTGAGCCCTGCTGTGCCTGTGGGCACCCCCAGAGCCGTGGGTGGGGCTGGGCTGGAACTGCAGCTTTCTTGTCCTCTCAGTAAGCTGGTGCCTGCAGTCCAGTTTCCATCTGGGAAATCCTCAGCTGGGCAAACTGGCCAGTCTTGCTGCACATGTTGCAGAGCTCAGTCCCCTTGCTCTTGGGTGCGGGATCGGGGTGTCCTCAGGAGGATCAGGGTCCGCTTCCTGGACAGGGGAGGTTGGTCCAACCCCCAGGGGAGCTATTGCCTCGATTCGCCTGGCACTCACACAATCCCCTATGACTCTAGAATGTCCAGTCAGTGATGGAAGGAGGACTCTGCACACACTGCAAAGGTCCAACAGGGTTTATTCTGGGAGCAGGGAAGGATCCAAGGAGGGGTGGGTAGGAGAGAAGCAGGGACACAACCCAGTCGAAGGGACGCAGGCAGCAGCAGCCCCGAACAGGGCGGGAACAAGGTTTATAACAAAGTAGCAGGTAGGAGGGATCGGGGTACATCGTGAACCAATGGAACAGGGGACCGGGGGAGGAGCAGGACTGAGGTAATCAGGGATGTACAAATAAGAAGAGGGGAGGAGGGCAGTGCGGAGATGTGAGCCAGTGGGGAAGGGAGAGCCACAGAACTTTCCAGGTCTTTGGGAGGGAGCCACAGGTGATAGACAATTACAGCGGAGCGCCTTCCCATGGCAACTCCATCCCACAGTCCCTGGGGTCTCCTCCCACATCTCCCCCTTTTCTGTTTATTAAAAAGGCCTCTCCGAGACTCTTTTGGAGGGCTTTTTTGAAACACCCGATGACTGAGAACTTGTGGTTCTCTTTCTATCGAGTGTTACTGTGGAGAGGAAGAGCATGGGCCTTTTAATAAGATGTATATCTGCAACCAGAGAGTGGCTCATCCTTCTTCTCATATATCCATATAAAACCTCCCCCTCTCCCTCTCCCCCTTCTTTTATTAACAGGAAGTAAATAAAATGGAGGGGTATGTTGGGGAAAACAAGAGGGTAAGGGATAGGCAGGGAAGAGTCATAGGTGAGGTGGAGGGGTTTTAGGGTAACAGAACGGTGGGAAGGGTGGGGGTATGTTTTCATCGGAAGTGTTCATATGGTCCAGGGAAGGGACGTAGCGGCGCGTGATTAAGACACGGGCGACAAGATTTGGAAACGTCCCCTTCCGTTTTCTTCTCTTCCACGAGACAGATAAGTTGTCTGTCTGGTGGCTGAGGCAGCTGTTTGGTTTTTCGGCTGTGACGTCCTCCGGTGTGGGATTGAGGTATGGCTTGACATATCTTCCTGGGATCCACCTCAGTCCAGACTCTGTGGAGACACAAGCATAGCCTCTCCCCCGAAAGGGGCCCTTGATGGTTTTGGACTCAGGGTCGCGAACGAGCACAGGAGGTTTCTCTTTGAGCTGTGCATATGTATTGTTATGGAAATGTCGGACAATAGGGGGATTTGGCTCCCTCTGGGAGCAATTCATAAAATTTAACACATAAAGGGCTTTGCACAACTTCTCTACTGGGGAGGAGGTAATGGCGGGATCGTTCTGCTGCTCTAGCAGCCTCTTAATCTCTTTGTGTGTTCATTCGATGACTGATTGGCCCTGGGGGTTATGAGGGATGCCTGTGTTGTGCGAAATTCCCCACTGTTGGGTGAATTCTCTGAATGCCTTGGATGTGAAAGCAGGACCGTTGTCAGTCTTTATATTTTTGGGGACACCCAAGGTGGCGAAGGCCATACAAAGATGTTTTTTAACGTCTTTTGCTTTTTCCCCTGCATGCGGTGAAGCAAACACAGCTCCTGTGTTTGAAAGAAAACAGTGTCAATGGACAGAGAAAGAGAAAGTGTCAATGGACACATGAATATATTTGAGTCTTCCAAAGGGGTTGTAATGTGTCACATCTGTTTGCCAGAGCTCCAGCGCTCCCAAACCTCTGGGGTTGACGCCCACTGGCATTGATGGCAACACAAAGGTTTGGCAGGTGGGGCAGGTGGCAATGATGGCCTTGGCTTGTTCTACTGATATTTTGAACTGCCGCCTTAAGGCGGGGGCATTCTGGTGGAAGAATCGGTGGCTCAACTGAGCCTGCTGGGAAATGTCAGGGATGGTATGAATGGAGACACCCAAGGTGGGACTTGCGCATGCTGTCATCACTAATTGGTCAGCTCTCCGGTTACCCTCGGTGATAGGGCTGGGGAGGTCCGTGTGAGACCGGACGTGCGTAATGTGGTAAGCTTCCTCTCGGTGGGATATTAGCCACATTAATTCCGAGAGCAAGCTGAATAATTTTTCATTTTGGACTTCTTTGAGCAGGGCACGTTCTGCCCGCTTGGCTATCCCAGCAACGTAGGCCGAATCAGTGACCACATTTTAAGGTTGTTGGAATTTCCTGAATGCTCTCACAACCGCAGCAAGTTCTGCGATCTGGGGAGATCCATCAAGTGTTTGAACATTGGACTCCCACTTTTCAGTGTCGCTGTTTCTCCAGGTGAGCACTGACTTGTGGGACTTCCCAGATCCGTCAGTGAACACCATGAGAGCATTTTTAATACGTGTTTTACTTATGAGTGGTCAGGGTGCCGATTTCAAAGAATCTTTAAAAAATTTGTGTTTTGGATAATGGGTGGAAAGTTGGCTGGGATAGCTGTCTAATGCTACTTGTAGGTGTTCGTTAATCTGCATTAGGGTGTCCAGATGGTCTAAAGTGAATGGTAGATAAAAACACGCCGGCTCACAGCCCGCAAGGGTTCAGAGGCGACTCTGAGCCTTAATTATAAGTTGCGCCACCAGCTCTTGTGGTGTCGTGATTGTTTTGTGAGGCTGGTGTGGAAGGAACAACCACTCAATATGGAGGAGTGGATGCTTTGAATTTTAGTCCCACTGAAAGATCAGTGCATGGAACTGAGGGGCCTTACCTAAAACTGCGATGTCAAGTGGCAGGGATCGATCTACACGATGTGCCTGGTGGGAGTTCATCGCGGCTGCAACGTTGTCTAACGCCACCTGGGCCTCCGGTGTTAGGGTACGTTGAGAAGCAAGGTCTCGGTCGCCACGCAGCAGGTTGAAAAGCGGGGCTAATTCCTCGTTCGTGAGTCCCAGGAAGGGCCGAATCCACGTGATGGTTCCGCAGACTGCTGGAGATCATGTAGGGTGCGGGGATCATTTCGGATGGAGAGGGTCTGGGGCACGATGGTCCTCTCGGTGATCTTAAATCCGAGGTACTTCCACGGGATGGACAGCTGGATCTTGTCTGTGGAAATCTGGAGTCCTGCTTTCTCTATGGCAGCCACTGTTTTGTCCATCGCAGCTTTCAAGTAAGTCTCAGTTGGTGCACACACCAGAATGTCGTCCATATAATGCAGAATGATGGCTTCAGGGAAAAGCCTCCATACTGGGGAAAGGGCTTGAGCTACAAAGGTCTGGCAGAGCACGGGGCTGTTCTTCATCCCCTGGGGCAAAGTGACCCAATGGTACCTCTTGCACGGCTCCTGACTGTTGATGGAAGGCACCGAGAAAGTGACCCTGGGAGCGTCTGCAGGGTGTATCGGGATGCTAAAAAAGCTAAAAAAGCAGTCCTTGATATCAAGGACTGCGAGCGGCCAATGTCTTGGGAGCATGGAGGGAGAGGGGAGGCCAGGCTGAAGGGGACCCATGTCTTGAATGACATCATTGATCTTACGGAGGTCTTGGAGCAGGTGCCATTTGTCTTTGCCGGGTTTTCTAATAACAAAAACCAGGGTGTTCCACTTGTTCTGAGAAGGGGCAATGTGTCCCAGGCGCAACTGCTCTTCTACTAAATCATGGAGCGCCTGTAACTTTTCTTCTGTCAGGGGCCACTGCTCCACCCACACCGGCTTATGAGATGTCCAGATGAGAGGTGGGGTGGTGCGCTCAGCAGCGGCTCAAGCTAAAAATCCCATGTAACATCTGGGATGTCAAGACGAGCCCCCCATTGGGACAGAACATCCTGGCCCAGTAAGGCTATATGAGATGAGGTAATAAAAGATCTTACCATGGCAAGTTGCCCCTCTGGTCCCTCTATTGTTACAAGATGTTTGCTCCTCATGCAGTTGAATACTCCACCAATCCCAGAGACAGTGCCACAAGAGGGCACCAACTCCCAGTCGCGGGGCCACTTTGCCTTGGGGATGATGGTGACATCCGCTCCTGTGTCCGCCATCATCAGTAACTCAAAATTTTGGTCTTTCCAGGAGATCAGGGTGCCGATGTTGGGCCTTTTCCTAGTCAATGCTTGTGAGTAAAAGACATCATAGTTAGTGGAGTCATGTTCTTGTCCGGGGAGGACATAAATTTGAGCAAATGGCGCGCCTTTGGTGAGAGTGTAAGGTGGGGAAGTGCACGCGACCGTCACCGTGACCTCATTATAAGGCCACACTGTCATGACTTCAGGAATAACAAATAGTTCATAAGGGGTGTGTTTGTTGTCCCCTAAAAGGAGAATTTCGATGGCCTGGTTGTGGAACGGTGGAGGTAGATAGCCTGCCGGGACCCTGACGATTTCTTCGTCATCAAACATGAGGTGGACATTACTATGGAGGAGCTGGCAAAGACTTTTATCTAGTGTACCTGTCCAATGGAAATATTTGAGTCTGTCTGCGTGGTCTCGCTCCTCCGAGATGATGCAACTGGGAACAGGCTTTCCTGGATGGCGGGGAGAGACAACCTGCAACTTGGTGTCATCGCGCGGGGCCGTGGCGCGTTCTGCCACTCGTTTCCCAGCCGCCCAGGAGGGTGATGGAGCCTTGGGGCGTGTGGCGTGACGGTGGAAGACAGACGTGCCGGTGGAGTGGGCATGCAGGAGGAGATGTAGCCGTCGGACAGAGGATACGGGCAGTTGGCGTAAACATGACCAAATTGCTTACAGTTATAGCACTGGGTGTTTTGTAGCGCTACCATTGCCTCCCCGCACCCTTGCTCACTGCCATTGCCACCATAGCTTCGATGGAAGTAGCCTTGGTGCAGGCGGTGACCGTTTGTGTGATGGAAGGCTCAGGGTCCTGTGGGAGGGTCCTGAGCACCTTTTTGGTGTCGGTGTTGGCATTGGTCATGGCCATTTTCCACAACAACTCGTCCCTTGCCTCTACATTGTCTATTTGTCTTTCGATGGCCTCGTGCAGTCGGTCCACAAACTTAATAAATGGCTCATCGACCCCCTGGTGGATGGAGGAGAAACTTTCCCCTTCCTTAATTAACCTATAGATCGGTTTAAACAGAACATTAAATTTTCCCACCCTAAAATTCCCCTTAACTTGTTCACTGTATATACATTTTCCCACTTTTCCCGAAAACACAAGAGAAGTGGCATCTTCCCGAGAAATCTCTGGGAAATGCTTGAAAAGAAATTTAACAAAAGCTTTAAGGTCCCTTTTCTTAAAAGAAATGTTCCCCAACACTAGGGTGGTCTTAACTTGGAGGTAAAACTCCTTCTCGGGGCGGGATAACCTAATTCCCATTTCCCCGAACTTTTCCCCAACAAGGCAAATGTGGAAAGAAAAGAGCCCAGGTGGAGTGCCTCCTCAGCACTGTTTGACTCACCCTCAGTCGATGCCACCAGGCGAACAGAAAGAACCTTGATGGGGCTGGCCGGCTCCTGCTGGTCCCTCGGAGGTCGCCAGTGCTTGCAGGGAGCTTCAGAGGCTTGCGGCGGGTCTCGAAGGGGTGTCAGCAGGCCAGGTGGAGCAGTCCTCTGCACAATCGAGGTGTGTGCTCTGCCTGGAGCTGGAGCAAACGGCGCTTCTTCCCTGACGCTGCCGCTCACAGAGGGTTCACGTCGAGGGGTCGCTCTCAAGGACCTGGATGAGTCGACGAGTGCCCAGGCCCTACATTCGGGCGCCAGCTGCGGGATCGGGGTGTCCTCAGGAGGATCAGGGTCCGCTTCCTGGACAGGGGAGGTTGGTCCAACCCCCAGGGGAGCTATTGCCTCGATTCGCCTGGCACTCACACAATCCCCAATGACTCTAGAATGTCCGGTCAGTGATGGAAGGAGGACTCTGCACACACTGCAAAGGTCCAACAGGGTTTATTCTGGGAGCAGGGAAGGATCCAAGGAAGGGTGGGTAGGAGAGAAGCAGGGACACAACCCAGTCGAAGGGACGCAGGCAGCAGCAGCCCCGAACAGGGCGGGAACAAGGTTTATAACAAAGTAGCAGGTCGGAGGGATCGGGGTACATCGTGAACCAATGGTACAGGGGACCGGGGGAGGAGCAGGACTGAGGTAATCAGGGATGTACAAATAAGAAGAGGGGAGGAGGGCAGTGCTGAGATGTGAGCCAGTGGGGAAGGGAGAGCCACAGAACTTTCCAGGTCTTAGGAAGGGAGCCACAAATGATAGACAATTACAGAGGAGCGCCTTCCCATGGCAACTCCATCCCACAGTCCCTGGGGTCTCCTCCCACACTTGGGAATCTCTGTGGGAAGAGATGTGTGTTCCCACACTGTCCCTGCCAAGCTGCAGCCTGGATGAGACTTCTGTGCTCAGGGCTTTGGGGGGAGGACCACATCCCTGTGCCAGGAGCTGGCAGGACTCCTCCTTAGCAGCCATTCCATGTGTTCAGTGTCACCCCCTCGTTTAACTCTGTCAGCTTTGACAGCTTTTGGACTGAGAAGTCAAATCTTTTTGACTGTTGAAGGCCTTTGGGGCTCAGAGTTCTTGTTAGGAACAAGGGATTAAGTGTGTGAGCCATGAAGTTGTTGGACCAAGTGTTTTGTTTAAGCGGGTAATTTCTTCCTTTCTGTTTCTCTTTCAAGGGGAATATTAACATTGCCCTTGAGTCTTCATGAGGGGAGCCTGTGGTCAGAGCTGCAGCAGAGGGAGCTTTGCCTGGCACTGAGAGCTGCGGGAACAATTCCCAGGAGCCCAAGGAGCTTGGTAAGGACAGAGCTCCCACTGGTTTAGAGAGGTGTGAGAGTGCTGCTCTGAGCCTGCCTCTGGCAGGAAGGGAGACGAGAAGAGCTGAGTTCCTGTCTGCAGGCTTGGTGCATCCTGGTGCCTTTAGTTCAAATCCTGCACTGGCACAACCTGCCTGAGCCCTGCCCTCCACACTTCTCCAGAGGCTCAGACACTGAGTCCTCTGCTGTGGTAAGAGAGCAGGGAATAAACCTGACCTTGTGGGAATTGTGTCACCAAGCCAGGTGTCCCAGCTTGGTGCTGATGTCCACGGATAAGTTTGCTGCAGGGTGTCAGTGCTCTGGAGGCAGCACTGAGTGACTCTTGAAGCAAGAGACAAAAAGCCCAGCAAAAAGTCAATGTAGAAGTCCAAGCTTTTTGTCTCCAAGCATTTAATCAATGTAGTGCCAGTCTGCTGATAGGTATAGTAAGATACATTAAAAATACAAGCAGAAGAAGTGCCGAGGCCAAGGAAATCATTAGTCACAAATCCAGTAGCTCAAGGAAAAACTGAAATTATCCCAAATTAGGGAGAACTAAAGGAGAGATAGAGCACATTGGATCTGCATTCTTGAGCAAAGCTTGTGCCGCCTGCAGGCCTGGTAGGGAGCTCTTTCTCTCCCAGCTGTGAAAAACAGAATTCACTGCTTAGAGTTTTTAAATGTTTAATAGTAATAGGATAAAAAAAGACAATATTTGCAGCACGGGGTGCTCCTGGCCAACAGCCAAACAACACTTGGTGTACAGAGACAGTGCTATCTTTATAGTGTTACATTGCTGAGATACATGTATATCCATGTCTTTCATGCATTATTCAAGCATTCTCGGGAATTTCTGATGGTTTGGGAACTCCTTTGTTTGACTTCTTCACACTCGGGCTTACTGTATGACATCCTGGGTGTCAGGTCAGTATATTTTATTTCTTCTTGTGTCTCCTTCCTGCTGTTTCACATCCTCTGCTAAGGGTTTAGTATGTCCTCCTCCAATTTAACATGGTATTCTCTAATTGTCCTCTGGTGCTCTGGTTTGGGTCAGGGTTATTTTGTCCCTTGGACAGGTTGCTCAGTGGATGGCCATACACTGTTTTTAGTTAGACACAAAAGCCTTTTTTTCCTTATGTTTTGCTAAGGTCTGTAACACAATACATTAATCACACAATTCTTTCCATAAATGATGCATTGTTGTGGTGCGCTTTCAGTTTCCAGTTATGTTATCTCCCCTGTTTGTATTGCTCTCCCCATTTTGTAATGTTTCCCCCCAGTTGTAATCCTATACTTATTTTGATGGTTCAGTCCTGGTTTCCCCTCTCCCTTAAATGGTACCCTCCCAGTCTGGGCATGCTGCCAACCTCTTGTCTCCGCCCCCGTTCCCCTAGCAACTGCCCCTCCTGTTACATTTTCCCCTCTTTTCAGGCCCTGTCTATCTCCCAGAACCCTGCCCATCCTTCCAGAGACTTCTCCCTTTCCCTGGGGGTGATTGGGCAAAGGCTCCGGGCCCCTCCCTGACTTATGTATCACTGGTCCTTGTGTATGTCAGTCTCATCCAATTCCCCTCCTTAGTTTATTCCGATTGGTTCCTGTAATGTATCAATGCTGTGTTCCACCACCTTTATATACTACTGTTTTTCGTTGTTCCCTGCCTTTGCTCCTTTGGTTTTCCCCTGGAGACAATAAACTCTCTGAACTGCACTATCGGAGTGAAGGACCTCTTTTCTTCTAGCTTCTCCAAACCTTCGCCGCTCATCTCCTAGCTGCTCCTCCTGTCGAAGGTGCTGCCTGACGCCCCGGCGCATCAAGGCAGTCCCCCCCACTGCTAGCTGCTGCAGTGCTCTCAGCTAGCCAGCGCAGCCTCCTCCCCACCGTGTGGGGAGTCGAGAGCAATTTGACGCAGCAGCGTGGCAATGCATAGATATTATATTCATTACACTACTATTTCTATGAGGAACACAGTGCACACATAAGCTGATAGATTCTATTCTATTACAAGCAGCTGATAAGAGCTCTAAGTGATGCTATTTCTAAATACTTATAATCACTAACAACGTGCATAAGCTAATACATAAATGCCAAAGCCAATATTATCTGGGCATTTGTCCCACAGTTGTTCATCCCAGAGCTGGTGGTAGTTTTGGAGGAGCTGTTGCTCACTGCAGAGGGCAGGTTATAGATGGCAGGGAATGGTGCTAGTTTCTAACTCAGCTCCCAGCACCTTCAACTTCAGCCATTTCAGTGAGGACTGAGGTCTCTCTGTCAGCACAGAAGAAGAACAAGGCTGGGCTTCTTTGTGGCACCTGGGACTGTCTGGGTTTCAAGCTCTTGTGGGGGCCCTTTGCACTGTGAGGGCTTTGAGTTTATTGGGATACTTCAGAACTTCAGAAGTTTTGAACACTTGGAAGGATTCTGGCTCTTTGAAGAGCAGCCTTCAAATTGCCAAGAGAGAGTCTGCCTTTCCGGCCATCTTTTACAGTCTTTGATAGAAGGGCAGTTCCTTCCAAAGGGAAAGATGCACAGAGGCCAATATTGACCAAGTGTTCCCTTTGCTTCCCAGATTTCCAGCTGATCTGCCTTGCCAGGAGGGCTGCCCTGCATGGGAAGAAGGATCAGAGGCAGAGCCTGTAACCATCGGGCAGGTGGAATCCTGTAGTGTGTACATAGATGTATAGATTTCTGCAATTCTATTTCTATATCCATATGGTTACATTTATAGATTTATAGAGGTGTGTTTATATGTCCATATCTATATATAATATATGGACATATATAATATAATATACATGTATATAATATCTATCTATCTATCTATCTATATATATATATGTATATATATATCTATCTATAATATATATGTATATATAATATATGGACATCTATATGGTAAAACTGATCTATATTTTTATAGATGGGGTAGAATTAGTTACATTTCCAGATTTAGACACCTAGATGATTTAGACCCTTAGATGATTCCGACGCCTAGATGTAGAGGTAGAAAAGTGAGTAGTTATTTAGAGTTATGTGGAACTTTAAATGCAGAGATTGACCTTCGTAGGCCTAGGCTGCATTTTTACCTCTTTCCCCCTCAGCTGCCTTTCTCACCTCTTGCTTTTCCCCCTGTGCCCCCTCTCCCTGTGCTGGATCTTAGCTGGCAGCCGGGCCGGGCAGAGCAGCACTTCCAGCCCCGGCTGTCCCTGGAGCGGTGGGAGCTGCCGCTGGCCCCAGGCACTGTCCCTGAGGAGCTGCTGAAGGACAGTGAGACAGAGGGGGCTGAGGGGGCTGAGGGGGCGGTGGCGCTGAAGGGACGGGGAGCCCGAGCTGCTACTGGGGCTGAGGGCTGTGGGGCAGCTGAGGCTGATGGTGGCACTGAGGTGACAGGGAAGTGGCACAGGCTGAGGGGCTGGCGGGTCTCGGGGGATGGGATGGGTCACAAGGGACTGAGGGGTGTGAGAGGACTGTTGAGCGGCTGAGGAAACTGAAGGGGGGCTGGGGGTTCACCGAGATCATGGAGGGGCTGAGGGGATGGAGGGGGCCAACAGGAAGCACAGCAGGGACTGCAGCTCTGCCAGACCTTGGAACCAATTCCAGAGCCTCCACTTTTGCCACAGCTGCAAGGAAGGCCTTGATGACAGCCGGAGACTGACGGGAGCCAGCAGGGAGGAGCTGCAGACCAGCAGCAGGAGCAGTGAACGGGGACCTGCTGCTGCCAGCCTGGAGAGAGCCCGGCTGAAGCCACAGGCCCGGGCAGGCAGGGTGGGGCTGAGGGCGGCGTGGGCTGTGGCCGTGGGCACTGCCCGGCTGAGCAGGAGCGGGCCCTGCCCGTGCTGGGCCCCCGACCAGCACAGGGGCTGTCCTTGGGCAAGGCATCTGTGCCGGCAGGGCCCGGCAGCTGTGCCACCTGTGCCGGGCTGCCGGGGCTCCGGGACGGTCCCACCATGGCTGCGCTCACCACAGCCTGGCCCGCTCGGCTGCTTTTTCTTTCTAACCCTCATGGGGAGGCTCTGAGATTTCCTCTTCCCTGATGGACGTGCAGCTTCTGCAAAGGGAAACATCCCGATACTCACTCAGTGTTCCCTTTGCTTGCCAGATGTCCCATCTGCTGTCCCTGTCCAGGAGATCTGCTCTGCGTGGGAGGAGGAGAGCGAGGGAGAGACTTTGAAGAAGAGGCAGCTGGGATCCCTCTGCTTGGAGTTCTCTTTAAAGATACATACACTTGAATGTGACAGGAATTATTATATGGATATGTACATATGTAGCCTGTTATTTGTACAGGCATATTTCTGTACATATGTTGTAATTTTTATGGAAGTGCTATGTATATATGTACCTATAGATACCTGCATACACACAGGTTTGCAGTTACATTTTTGTGTGCATATGTGACGTCCCAGTCACAGAAGGCACCCGGCACGCTCGCCAGGAGAGGCTGTGCCCTGCCTAAACCACAGGCAAGCAGGGTCGCAGTTCGGCCACTGGCTAGTCCTAAACCACCGAGGCGTCTGCTAAACCTGGACTCAACCTGAAGGATTGAGATAAAGGAAAAAGGAAGGACTCTCTGCTTGCTTCTTCGAACTGCTTTATTTCTTTCCCACGCAGAAGCAGTTCTGGGGTGTCGGAACTCAGGACATCCCTCAGGGAGTCCGGAGTTTCCTGGGACCCTTGCCAGGGGGCTCAGAGACCCTGGCACACAGCCCAGAACACCAGCGGATTTGATTACGAACCACAGAACAACTTACCACCTTTACATGAAGAGATAAAAGCTATGGCAGTTTAGATAGTGCAAAATTAAAGTACTCACAGGGTGTAAATGTAGGTTTTAGGATTTTTGGTATAGGGGTTTCTGGTGACAAGATGGAGGGATTTGGGAGTGCCTCTGACTGTCCTGCTGAATGGATCTCGGCTGGACAGGGAGGAAGAATTTTATAGATAAGATAAATAAACAACCTTAAGACCGAAAAAGTTAAGAGCCCTGACTCCTTCTTCAAGCACCAGGCTGGGAAAAGAGACTTTCGAACTTTTCTCGGGGGTCACTCTGACCGGCTAGAGAGAGAGACCCTGGCACTGGGGCAGTGCCATTTGGAACCAGCAGCATGGCACAGGAGGTATTCTTTCCTGCAGCAGGCGCAGCAATGAAGTGAGGCAGGTGATGCAACCTCGTGGGCAGCAGAGGCGGTGGCAGTGGCAGTCTCTCCCCCTCGGCGGGGCCGTACCAGCAGCAGCAGAGATCCCCCTGTAATATATGATAGAGATAATTCATGCTTTGTAACTGTATAAAAATCATAAAGATCCAACCATGCCTCTGCCCATGGCCAGAAGCTGGGCCTTCCTCTCTGTTCAAAAGATTTCCCGGACTCACCCAGATAAAATCATGGCTATTAATGAATGAATGAGTCCTTCCTGGGCAATCATCAGCCATGTCCCAGGAATGTCCAGAACATTCGCAGAACAGCACCTGGAAGAGATTACATCGAGGAATGGTAAAGTCTTGGCTACAACTGAAAAGAGGACCATTTTGAGGAGCTCAGACAGCCATCCAAGCCTATGGACTAACTTTTGTATGGGTCTGAATCTGTATAGTTCCCGTTATACATATGTAGGGACTTACAGAAATCTTAGGTCATTTCTGTTCCAGGCGGAATAAACTGTATATAAGCTGGCTACCTGGAGCAGTTGGTGTGAAACTCTGGGGAGACGCTGACACTACGTCAGTTTGACCCAGGTTCACCCAGCGTCAAAGTCCGGGGTTGATGCTGTCTTGGCTGTGGCGGTTTTATAATATTCTACTTTTGGTTGTCAATCTAATCAAGTTATAAAAATTTTTTATAAATTTGGCTGCCGAATTGATCATTTACAAGACCCCCTGTTAGAGTCTGTCCGAAATATCCTTCAATCTGCCTCACAACTCTCATTGAGAGACTGCTCAGAAGATCCCCTTTGTCCCACTCATAGACACAGTGGAAAGTTACCCACCAAGCCAGGGGGCTTCATGACCTGAATGCGTTGCTAAGTTGCTGTTTCCACAGGTGCAGTCTCCTGCACGCTACACCGAGCTCAATGAGAAGAAGGGGGCACTGTGCCCTCTTCACACCAATAGCCTTAGACGCTGTCCACCTCTTGTCGTGGCTGGACTTTTCCTGAGCTTTTGGGTGGTCTCCCACAGAAGACCCCTCTCATTCATCTACAACCACCGTGACAGACAAGCTGAGATGACAGAAGCCTCTCCACCAGAGAAAAGCCCAAGCAATCCCCATGTGAGAAAAGGCCTCCCTCACACTCTCCAAGGACTGGGACTGGAGCCCCCAGCCCGGGGGAGATGCACGGGGGGAGGCGAGCTGACCAAAACAAGATGGATTACTGTGGTCACTGGACCACAAAGACAATGGCCTCTGTCCATTGCAAAGTGGACTGTGTGTACCCCTTTTCCAAATACCATTCTTTCTACCAGAATGTACCATAGATTCGGTTCCGAAATAATCCCCTTCCCCCTCATCAAGAACAGTATAATTAGAGTCCCGAATGGACTGCGGTTTGACATCTCCCCAGACGTGGCTTGGTGAACCTCTTCAGCTGGACACCAAAGAACCTCCGCCATTCTCACATTTTGGTACTATAACCCCCTTTTTCCTTTTCTCCCTTATTTTCCTCATTTTTCCCTTTTCTCCTAATTTCTCCCCAATGCATTTTTGCTGTGGTTGTTTCAATGAAGTCCATTGTGTTGATTAATCTGCAAACCCCCTTGTACCGTGTCGGTTTTTTGCACCCTGAAATCAAACTAAAGAACCTCTACAAAGCCTGTCCATAGGGACGGCTCGTAACAGCCCCCACGGTAGGAGCGTGTGCGGAATGGCAGTGCCGGCAGCATCGGTCACACGGGCGGTGCCAGCGGTACAAGCGATCTCTCTTCTCTTTCTCTCTCTGGGCAGGAGCTGTAGCAGTGCCGGGGGAGCAGTGGGGAGGGAGCGCGGGAGCGGCGGCGGCTTTCCCGTCACCGGGACGGGGCAGCTGATGCCGCGCGGGTGATCTTCTCTCTCTTGGCGGAGAGCGGTGCTGGCTGCAGA